>NW_026683691.1:0-12135 GCF_030247195.1 Topomyia yanbarensis | reverse complement strand
CATTTTGACTTTAACTTAAGTAGAGAAATGTTCAAATTGAAAATAGGTTTAAGTTAGTATAGTATTTCAGTATGCACGAAAATTTATTAATTCGAAGACAATATATTAATTCATTAATTCAAATGATTTTTAAAAATAGAGGGTTTTACGAACAAAATATCCTAAAACTCTAACTTCCTCATTCTTCAAGAAACAGATGTATTCTCATTCAAAAATTAAGATTGCTTCCTTTAAAAATGTATGAAGTGTAATTTTCTAAAGTTCCCAAAGAGCAACTGGCAAAAACTTCAATTAAAGTGAACGCGAGTCAAACTATTATTTGGCAAAAAAAAGCTTAAAAAAGCTACAAAATAGTCTTAACTGAAAAATATTAGGACTTAATTTGATAGAAAATTATAGTAAATTTGAATGGAAGTACGCGAAAAAAGTTATGTAGCATACTTTTTGAGAATGAGTCCAATAAAATTGACTGCAGAAAAATTCACATTGAATTTACACAGCAATCAAAGAAGATAGAAATACGATGTTGATGAACGAATGATAGAATAATCATGCTAATTTGGACCTCTCCTTATTTTGGACGCTTTCATACATTCGTATCGTTTACTGCCAATTACTCCAAATTCGTTTGGTTTAATGAAGATAATTATATTCTTTGGGTTGTGTTTAAGTCCCAGCATAATTAGTTCATCTCCAATTCCTTTAAATTAGTCAAAATTCACAGTTGAAAAATTGACATCGAAAACGATTCATAATTCCACTATTGCCAACAGAAATCAAAAGAAGTTTTAAATGGGATTTAAGAGCACAAATTTATTGTTTTTAAGTGATCTAATAATTTTATCTCTATTTGGATCTTGCATTTTATGTATTTGAAATGGTTAGTTTGTGAAGTTTTTCTTAGAAGTATAAAATAACTAGTCCAAAATATGTCGTAAAAATAATAGCGTCAAAATATTTCGGACACAGTTAGATTTTCTTTCGTAATAGCAGTCTGTTTATCAATTTAGAATAATCAAAATTATCACTTTATCAATTATTTTTTTGCTTTGCGGTAAAACCGCGCGGTAAAAGCTCTTCCCGCACCACATCTGCGGGAAAAAGTGTCTCACCGCACCGCAGATTTTGCGGAGCGGGTGCGGTAAATACCGCGCGGTTGTGGTAATTACCGCAACCTCGACGAACCTTAGCAATGGCTGAAGCGATCTGGTTCAAACCAATTTCAAATGAAAGGCCTACCACCCAGACGGAACGCTATTAATTTGTTTTTGATTCTGATGTTTAGTTTCTGGGAGGTGGATGTTTGAAAGTCTAAAAATGGCACATTTTGCAGTTTTTTTGAAATTACTGTCGAAATTGACAACATAGGAAAACACTTCATATATCTCAGATAGCTTAGACGAATACCTTTCGAACAAGCTATAGTTTGTTGAAATCGGACTATTATCAAAATAGATATTTAACATTTAATACGGATGACGGATTATTACCGTTTTCCAGTACCTAGAAATAAGACCAAAAATATGAAATTGATTATTAACGCCAAAACGGCTAAGTTAAGGTCAACAGCATCTTCGGAGAAATTATTCTATATAATATGTTCTTTCTTTTGAAATTATGTTTTCACAGGTTGATCCTCCTATAAGTGAGATATTTCCATTAATTTTGTTTTAAGTGATTATACTGAGATGATGTCTTCTACAAATTTATAGCTCTTTCTCTTGCGGACAACTTTGCTGAAAACACCAAGTGTCCATCTTGTACGCTTTAAAAGTTATAGCATGTTATATATTGTTCAATATAGTAATGATCCGTTTTAATATGCTAGCCCAATTTTATTTCGATAAAACGAAAAAGGATGTTATCAGGACATATTTTGTACTTTATTTCTATCTACCACCGCTAGATATAAACACCAAACAACTTCAAGTTGTTACATTGATTGGAAGAGTTACGCGACCGCTATATCCGTTAAAGTCGAATCGACTCAAGAACTTCCTCCGGAGGAAGAGTATAGGTTTTTGGCTGGCTTGATTCTCGACAGTGCGAATCAAGCTCAGACTAAACCAGTACCCAGCGCGAATACCCATGGACGGTCTCCCGCCTTGTGGTGGGATAAAGAGTGCTCAGAGCTGTACGCGGAAAAGTCCACAGCATATAAGGCCTTCCGGGAAGACGGGTTACCCGCTAGCTATCAACAGTACGCGTCGTTAGAAAGGAGAATGAAGAGTCTAATGAAAGCCAAAAAACGCAGTTATTAGCGGTGGTTCGTCGACGGGTTAACGAGAGAAACAGCGATGAGCACTCTTTGGGGTACGGCTCGACGTATGCGTGACCGTAATAGTACCAACGAGAACGTGGAATATTCAAACCGTTGGATATTCGCTTTCGCCAAGAAGATCTGTCCGGACTCTGTCCCGCTACAGAAAACGTGCCGCGCCGCGTCCCCTCACGATACTGTGAACGAAACACCGTTTTCGATGGTGGAGTTTTCACTTGCTCTCTTATCATGCAACAATAACGCCCCAGGGTTAGACAGAATCAAATTCAACTTGCTGAAGAATCTACCTGACACTGCAAAAAGGCGCTTGTTGAATTTATTTAACAAGTTTCTTGAGGGTAACATTGTCCCTCATGACTGGAGGCAAGTGAAGGTCATCGCCATCCAAAAACCAGGAAAACCAGCCTCCGACCACAACTCATATCGGCCGATTGCAATGCTGTCCTGTATTCGGAAGTTGTTTGAGAAAATAATCTTGTTTCGCCTCGACAATTGGGTTGAAGCAAATGGCTTACTGTCAGATACACAATTTGGCTTTCGCAAAGGCAAAGGGACGAACGATTGCCTTGCATTGCTTTCTACAGAAATACAAATGGCCTATGCTAACAAAGAGCAGATGGCATCAGTCTTCTTGGATATTAAGGGGGCTTTTGATTCAGTTTCTATCAACATTCTGTCAGAGAAGCTGCACCAGCATGGTCTTACACCAATTTTAAATAACTTTTTGCTAAACCTGTTGTCTGAAAAGCACATGCGTTTTTCGCATGGCGATTTAACAACATCGCGATTTAGCTACATGGGTCTTCCCCAGGGCTCATGTCTAAGTCCCCTGCTCTACAATTTCTACGTGAATGACATTGACGATTGTCTTGCCAATTCATGCACGCTAAGGCAACTTGCAGATGACGGGGTGGTCTCTGTTACAGGGCCCAAAGCTGCCGACTTGCAAGGACCATTACAAAATACCTTGGACAATTTGTCTGCTTGGGCTCTATTTGGGCCTAGTGGTGGCCCTTGGTGTGGGAAATTGGCAGCTTGCTTTTGGTGGCTGGCTATGTTTACACTTGTCCGCAGACAAATAAAACTCTTGGATGGACCACTCAAAGCAAAACCACAAACAACTTTAGCGGACTGTATGTTGGAAAACCACTTGCTACTGGATGTGATTAATTAGAATGGAAAGCACTGTTTTGCACTTTACTCTATTTGTATTATAACTTTCGATTTGTACTTTACACTTTATTTGGAATTTCACTCTGTCACTTGCACTTTACACTTCACTTGTTGGAATAATACTGGTTCTGATGTGCGCTGAGCGCGCTTATTTATAATAATCATCACGCATTCTAGAAACGCATGGATCATCCGCGATGCCATGCCATACATCGATTGTTTGTCGTCTCCTTTCCGCATCGGGCGATTGTATATTTGGCACATTCACGCTTGCTGGGAATGATGCATTGTCGCGCGTATCGCTGCTGCTGCTATTGTTGTTACTACTGCTGTGTGTGTGATGATCGTGCGCGAATGTAATATTTGGCGTTCATTCGAGAATGTTCTTGCTAGTTGGAGATGTTGCTAGATTATAATGAAATGGTGTGGACAATTTTAATAGGCAGTGATTAGCGCTGAACAGAGGCGCGAACAGACTCTTCAGCTGGGTATTGAGTTCTCCACGGAGAAAACTGAGTTGCTTGTTTTTTCTAGGAAGCGTGAGCCGGCGCAACTCCAGCTTCTATTAATGGGTGCAACGATCAATCAGGTTTTCACATTTCAATATTTCGGGGTCTGGTTCGACTCTAAAGGTACCTGGGGATGTCACATTAGGTATCTGAAACAGAAATGCCAACAAAGGATCAATTTTCTCCGAACAATAACTGGAACATGGTGGGGTGCCCTCCCATGAGACCTGATCAGGTTATACCAAACAACGATATTGTCGGTGATGGAGTACGGGTGTTTTTGTTTCCGCTCCGCTGCGAACATACACTTCATCAAACTGGAGAGAATCCAGTATCGTTGCTTGCGCATTGCCTTGGGTTGCATGCACTCGACCCATACGATGAGTCTCGAAGTGCTGGCGGGCGTTCTTCCGCTAAAAAAATCAATTTTGGGAACTCTCATATAGATTGCTCATCCGATGCGACATTCTGAACCCGTTGATGATTGAAAACTTCGAGAGGCTCGTCGAGCTTAATTCTCAAACCCGATTTATGGCCTTGTACCTCGACTACATGCACAGAGCATTAATCCTTCTTCATATACTCCCAACCGTGTTCGTTTCCTAGATACTTCTGATTCTACTGTATTCTTCGACACATCCATGAAGGAAGAGATTTTCATACGTCTCCCAACCTTTGAACAGAACGAATCGTTGTATTTCACAGTGGTGTTCGGTGTGTAAATTTCAGTGAGTGAAGGTCATCCTTTGTTCGTTCGTCAGCTGCCGTTCTGCTGGTGCCGGCAGTAAATCCAGTACATTGTTTTCGCTGGTGCGGAACAATCGACGTTGTTTGCAGATAAGTTTTGCCCATATAAAGCAGTACCCAGAAGGTTCCTCTGGGCCATGGGTGGTATATTTTCGGACCGGAGAGAAACCGGTTAATATATTAAAACTTTCTCGAGATCTGACTGCTAATTACCCGGCCGTAACTCAGATAACACGTGTTCGGGCAAACAAGATACGTGTTCTAGTGAATGATCTCGGCCAGGCAAACGCGATTGCTTGCTGTGAGCGCTTTACGCGGAAATTTAAAGCGTACATGCCTTGTGTGGCCGTAGAAATCGATGGGGTAGTGTCCGAACCGGGCCTGAAATGCGAAGAACTGTTGGAGCATGGGGTTGGCTGCTTTAAGGACCCCTCACTTGAACAGATTAAGATCTTGGAATGCAAACAATTGTATACCGCAAACACCGAGGGAGGTAAGACTACCTACTCTCTATCAGGCTCGCTTCGGGTGACATTCGCCGGGTCCTCTCTTCCCAACTACATCCTCCTTGACAAGGTTGGCCTACCAGTTCGCCTGTTTGTACCGCGGGTCTTGAGCTGCAGCAATTGCAAGCAGTTGGGCCACACAGCCACATATTGTGGAAATAAGAAACGATGCGGCAAATGCGAAGGAGAGCACGAGGACGACTCTTGCGACAAAGAAACTGAAAAGTGTATTTGCTGCGGGGGCCCTTCACATGTTCTTAAATCATGCCCCACGTACAAGCAGCGCGGGGATAAAATTAAGCGCTCCCTTAAGGAACGCTCGAGGCGTTCTTATGCAGAAAAGCTTAAGAATACTTCGCCATCTGTCTTGTCCGAAAATCCCTATGCTGGTTTGGCTAACGTTGAGCAAGAATCTGACGACCCACGAGAGGGAACATCTTTGGTTAACCCAGGGGAATCCAGGAAGAGAAATCTAGCCTCCCCTAAATTGCCTCGTAAGGGTGCCAAGGTGTCGTCCCCTCAGAATGCGCCAACTACAATCAATAAATCCAACGGAAGTGATGCACAAAAGCCGCAGCAATTTGTTCTAGGACTTGGAAATATTAATTCTAACAAGGAGTAACCACCACTTCCAGGGGCACCAAAAACCCCAAGTGTCCCCTTCTTTCTAACAGACACTCAGTCCAGTAGCGGACTAATGAAATTTTCTGACATAGTGGACTTAATTTTCACAACTTTCAATGTTACTGATCCTCTTAAAAGCATTCTGATACATTTTCTCCCTATAGTGCAAACATTTTTGAAGCAGTTGACTGCTAAATGGCCCCTCCTTGCAGCGATCGTATCCTTCGATGGCTAAGTCATCAAACGAGGTCACTGATTCGATCACTGTCTTACAGTGGAATTGCAGAAGTATCCTCCCGAAAATCGATTCCTTCAAATTGTTACTAAACAGTTTAAAATGTGATGTTTTCGCATTATGTGAAACTTGGTTAACTTCCGATATAAATATCAACTTTTACGACTTTAATATAATTCGTCTGGATCGAGAAAATCCTTACGGAGGAGTACTTTTGAAGATTAAAAAGTGCTATTCTTTCAACCGAATTAACCTCCCTTCGACACCAGGCATTGAAATTGTCGCTTGTCAAGTTCTAATCAAAGGCAAAGACCTTTGCATTGCTTCCATCTACATTCCTCCTAGAGCCTCGGTAGGGCACCGAACGCTTTGTAATATCACGGAATCCTTACCGGCACCGCGGCTAGTTCTAGAAGATTTTAACTCGCACGGTACGGTATGGGGTTGTCTTCACGATGATAATAGATCAACATTAATCCAAGATCTTTGCGACAATTTCAACATGACCATCTTAAAAACGGGAGAAATGACGCGGATTCCTACACCACCAGCACGCGCAAGCGCGTTGGATTTATCGCTTTGCTCGACATCGCTACAGTTAGATTGCAGGTGGAAGGTGATCCCTGATCCCCACGGTAGCGATCATTTGCCTATCGTGATTTCAATTGCTAACGGTTCAAAGCCATCGGAAACATTCAATCTCTCGTATGACCTCACACGGAAAATGGATTGGAAGAGTTACGCGACCGCGATATCCGTTAAAATCGAATCCACTCAAGAACTTCCACCGGAGGAAGAGTACAGGTTTTTGGCTGGCCTGATTCTCGACAGTGCGAGTCAAGCTCAGGCTAAACCAGTACCCAGCGCGAATACCCATGGACGGTCTCCCACCCTGTGGTGGGATAAAGAGTGCTCAGAGCTGTACGCGGAAAAGTCCACTGCATATAAGGCCTTCCGGGAAGACGGGTTACTCGCTAGCTATCAGCAGTACGCGTCGCTAGAAAGGCGAATGAAGAGTTTAATGAAAGCCAAAAAACGCAGTTATTGGCGCCGGTTCGTCGACGGGTTAACGAGAGAAACAGCGATGAGCACTCTTTGGGGTACGGCTCGACGTATGCGTAACCGGAACAGTACCCAACGAGAACGTGGAATATTCAAACCGTTGGATATTCGCTTTCGCCAAGAAGATCTGTCCGGACTCTGTCCCGGTACAGAAAACGTACCGCACCGCGTCTCCTCACGATACTGTGAACTAAACACAGTTTTCTATGGTGGAGTTCTCACTTGCTCTCTTATCATGCAACAATAACGCCCCAGGGTTAGACAGAATCAAATTCAACTTGCTGAAGAATCTGCCTGACACTGCAAAAAGGCGCTTGTTGAATTTATTTAACAAGTTTCTTGAGGGTAACATTGTCCCACACGATTGGAGGCAAGTGAAGATCATCGCCATCCAAAAACCAGGAAAACCAGCCTCCGACCACAACTCGTATTTTTTTTTTTTTTTTACAATGGAGAAGACCTTTATGTCCTAGCCCAGTACACGTGCTAACGGTAGGGTCCAATCTACCACACGGGGTGCACTGGGGGCGTGTCGGACTCGAATGGTGACCAGCCATTAATACCGACTAAACTCCATTGGGCTCCGCCATCATTCCTCCCAGGAACTACCTCTCGGTATTACTTCTGGGGGGATGGCTGTACTAAATGTACTCATTCACTCTCACTCACGCGATCATACATCCTGTATGAGGCTTACTTGGGTGCTCTCTCAATCACACTTTGATTCACTCTCAAACACTCCCACATGAGGCTGACTTTTGTGCTCACCTTTTACGTTCCATGCGAGGCTGACTTGTGTGCTCACCTTACTCATTCCTTGCTAGGCTTACTTTTGTGCTCGCCCTACCCATACATGTGAGGCTGACTTGGGTGCTCACCCTATCACCTGATTCACTCTCAATCGTGCCACTCTATTGTACCTTTGTCACTCCCTCTGGCATCCCATGTGGGACATTTTTCTTAGGCCCCACTTCTGACATACCATGCGAGGCTGACTTTTGTGCTCACCTTTTTCATTCCTTGCTAGGCTGACTTTTGTGCTAGCCTCTACCAACCTGTGAGGCTGACTTTTATGCTCACCCTTAACATGCAGTGTGAGACTGACTTGGATGCTCACCCTATCACTCCTCTGCCACGCCATGAGGCATCGATAGCTTAGTTCCAACATACTACGCTACGACCCTCCCGTCTTGGCATGAGGCAGTCCACTTATACGCCTATACACTCACTCTTCTGTCTTGCTTCGGGGTGGCTGGGTTTACCCCTTACGCGGTTGCCATTCGCTGCGCCAACCTACCTCGGCATGAACAGACCATTCACTCTCTTATTTTGCGCTTGGCCTTTTTCGCTCCAACTAACCAATCACTAGTTAGCCGTGCCCGCCGTCTGTTGCTCGGTTCGCCAGATTACCTGTAGCCTACTGGCAATCTGGATGGTAGCAGCCGAGACTGCGTTCCACTTCTCCACCGTTTGACACATCCGCTGAATAAGGGTATCCGGGGTTGTGTCCCAGCCACAGACGTCAAGCACTGCTCTTCTTTCGACGTCGAACCGATGACATACGAACAGTATGTGTTCGGCAGTTTCGTCTACACCTGGGCAGTCCGGGCAGACTGGGACCTCCGCGTGTCCGAACCTGTGGAGGTACTGACGGAAACAGCCATGGCCTGACAGGAATTGTGTCAGGTGGAAGTGAACTTCCCCATGGGGTCTTCCCACCCAGCTCGATATGCTAGGTATCAGCCGGTGGGTCCACCTACCTTTTGAGGAGTTGTCCCACTCACGCTGTCATCTGGCGACCGAGGTCACCCTGGTGCGCTCGCGGGCTCCCCTATTTCCACGTAGCTCAAAGCACTCCTCATCTTCCCGAATGACCAGCCCGACTGGCATCATGCTCGCTATCACGCAGGATGCATCGTGTGATACCGTGCGGTAGGCAGATATCACTCTGAGGCACATCACGCGGTAGGTGCTCTCCAGTTTCTGTAGGTAACTGGTTACCCTCAGTGCTCTTGACCATGACGGGCCGCCGTACCTGAGGATAGATACGGCAACGCCTGCCAGTAACCTACGTCTACTGGCGCACACCTTTGAGCTGTTGGACATCATTCTCGATAGTGCCGCAACAGCAGTCGACGCTCTCTTGCACGTATAGTCGACATGGCTGCCGAAGGTCAGCTTGTCGTCTATAATGACTCCGAGAGACTTCAGACTTCGCTGTGAAGTGATCGCGACTTCTCCCACATGGATAACTGCATGTTGTGCCGACTTGCGGTTGTTGACGATAACTACCTCCGTCTTATGATGAGCGAGCTCCAGGCCTCTCGCGCTCATCCATTCCTCCACCGTGCTAATCGCGTGTTCTGCGGTTAGTTCTACCTCAGGAATTGACTCCCCGTAGACCTCCAAGGTTACGACGATCTTGACCCCAGGAGGGAACTTCAGTCTCAGAACCCCGTCATACATGAGGTTCCATAGCACCGGGCCTAGGATCGAGCCCTGCGGGACTCCGGCGGTAATCGGAACCCTTTTCTGACCGGCATCGGTCTCGTATAGCAGCACGCGGTTTTGGAAGTAACTTTCCAGGATCCGGTACAGACCCACCGGTAGGCTAAGCCGGTGTAACGAGAGCGCGATGGCATCCCAGCTTGCGCTGTTGAATGCATTCTTCACGTCAAGTGTCACTAACGCACAGTATCGAATACCTCGCCTTTTTCGTTGGATCGCTATCTCGGCAGTATTTATCACTGAGTTGAGAGCGTCCACTGTGGACTTACCCTTCCGAAAGCCAAACTGGTTGCTTGACAGACCGTCCGTACCTTCCGCGTACGGGGTGAGCCTGTTGAGGATGATCCTCTCAAGCAGTTTGCCAGTCGTGTCTATCAGACAGATTGGTCTGTACGCCGATGGGTCGCCTGGCGGCTTCCCGGGCTTCGGCAACAGCACCAGTTTCTGCCTTTTCCATCTATCGGGGAAACGGCACTCGTCAAGGCATCTCTGCATAGCTAGCCTGAACATGTTCGGGTTCGCTATGATCGCTGCCTTGAGAGCGTTGTTCGGGACTCCATCCGGCCCTGGAGCTTTGTTCATTGCTAGGGATTTAGCCACTGCGAGTAGTTCTTCGTTCGTCACTGGAGCCACCATTTCGACCGTGCCCGCACTGTCTCGTAGTGCAGGTGGCCAGGGGCTTGTGGCTCGAGACGGGAAGAGTACTTCGATAATCGTTGCCAACCGGTCCGGAGACCGTTCTGGGGGTGAGGAGCCCCCTTTGGTCTTGGCCATCACAATCCGGTAGGCGTCACCTCACGGATTCGCGTTGGCACTCTCACACAGGTTGTCGAAACACGCTCTCTTGCTGCTTTTAATAGCCTTGTTAAGGGCTAATTTCGCAGCTCGAAACACTTCACGGCGGTTCTCTCTTGCATCCTCGGTGCGAGCTCTTTGCATCCTACGTCTAGCTCTGAGACAGGCTGACCGTAGAGCTGCAATCTCGGCACTCCACCAGTATACCGGGCATCTACCGTTTCTTGGCAGTGTTTTTCTCGGCATAGTGGCGTCGCACGCGCGTGATAGAACAGCTACCAGCGCATCCCCGCTTAGACTGTCGGTGTTGGCCTCCAGTCCCAGGGCCGCGGTGAAAGCTTCGCTGTCGAAGTGATTGGACTTCCACCCGCGTACCTGACAGGGATCTCCCGCCCTCGGATGCTGCACACCATAGTTTATCTTAAAGCGGATTGCTAAATGATCACTATGGGTGTAGCCTTCGTCTACCCTCCATTCCATGCCTGGAGCCAGACTCGGGCTGGCAAAGGTCAAATCAATCCACGCCTCCACTCCGTTTCTACGGAATGTACTAGCGGAGCCATCATTAGCTAGCACAGTATCGAGTTTCGCAAACGCTTCCATTAGCGCTTGACCCCTGCTATTTGTACAGCGGCTGCCCCACTCCACTGCCCAACAACTCGTATCGACCGATTGCAATGCTGTCCTGTATTCGGAAGTTGTTTGAGAAAATAATCTTGTTTCGCCTCGACAATTGGGTTGAAGCAAATGGCTTACTGTCAGATACACAATTTGGCTTTCGCAAAGGCAAAGGGACGAACGATTGCCTTGCATTGCTTTCTACAGAAATACAAATGGCCTATGCTAACAAAGAGCAGATGGCATCAGTCTTCTTGGATATTAAGGGGGCTTTTGATTCAGTTTCTATCAACATTCTGTCAGAGAAGCTGCACCAGCATGGTCTTACACCAATTTTAAATAACTTTTTGCTAAACCTGTTGTCTGAAAAGCACATGCACTTTTCGCATGGCGATTTAACAACATTGCGATTTAGCTACATGGGTCTTCCCCAGGGCTCATATCTAAGTCCCCTACTCTACAATTTTTGCGTGAATGACATTGACGATTGTCTTGCCAATTCATGCACGCTAAGGCAACTTGTAAACGACGGGGTGGTCTCTGTTACAGGGCCCAAAGCTGCCGACTTGCAAGGACCATTACAAGATACCTTGGACAATTTGTCTTTTTGGGCTCTTCAGCTGGACATTGAGTTCTCCACGGAGAAAACTGAGTTGGTTGTTTTTTCTAGGAAGCGTGAGCCGGCGCAACTCCAGCTTCTATTAATGGGTGCAACGATCAATCAGGTTTTCACATTTAAATATCTCGGGGTCTGGTTCGACTCTAAAGGTACCTGGGGATGTCACATTAGGTATCTGAAACAGAAATGCCAACAAAGGATCAATTTTCTCCGTACAATAACTGGAACATGGTGGGGTGCCCACCAAGGAGACCTGATCAGGTTATACCAAACAACGATATTGTCGGTGATGGAGTACGGGTGTTTCTGTTTCCGCTCCGCTGCGAACATACACTTCATCAAACTGGAGAGAATCCAGTATCGTTGCTTGCGCATTGCCTTGGGTTGCATGCACTCGACCCATACGATGAGTCTCGAAGTGCTGGCGGGCGTTCTTCCGCTAAAAAATCGATTTTGGG
>NW_026683690.1:0-25000 GCF_030247195.1 Topomyia yanbarensis | reverse complement strand
GGTGGTGTGGATTGGTCACCAGGATCAAGATATGGCGGAAGGTAATAGACGGGCGACACTAGCTGCAATAATACGCTGCAAAACGGACGGTTCCCGCTGCGCAGATATATCCGGACGGTATCAACAGCAAACCTCCACGGTGAAACGGACTGTTTCCGCTTTGGAATTTCGGATGGATTTCAATTTTCGTAGAGCAGCGTAACAATTTTTTTTCGAGATTTTTTTCCGGCAAACTCGCAGGCCGTTCAACGTGTCCATTTAATTCGTGCAAATTTTCATCGAGTTGGTGGACCCGGAGACCGATAACTTGTCGGTGAATACGGTAATTGTACGAAGGATTACTGCGGTGAGTCGTTTACTTGTTTTTAAATTTTTTCATTGGTGCGAAAATTTGTCAATTTTATTCCACATAAAGATTTTTTATTGATTATATAAAATGGCGAACGTTTTCGCTACCGTAGAGCCGTATCGCACTGGTACGTCCTTTGCTGATTGGGCAGCATGGCTTAGATATTTATTGTGAAAAAAATTGATAATGGTGATGATAAAAAGGCCCATTTTATTACCATGGGAGGGCCAGTGATTTTTTCTCAAATAAAACTATTGTTGTTGGCAGGACCTCTTGTCACCACTCTACTTCATACACGCAGAAAAATGTATTGTAGATATAACAATATTCTGGTTCAAACTCAATAATAATTATTATTATCTCAGGGCTAAACATATTCAATAATTGATTTAATTCAGATTATTGTTATTTTTACAATAAATTCTGGTTTTGACGTTTCTAGATTTAAACCACATTGTCGATTGAATCAACAATAAAATTGTTGAAACAATTGACATTGTGTTATTGATCGAATGATGTAAGCACGATTAGTTCAACAATATTCTGATTTTGAAGCAACAAATAATGTGGTAAACAATTCCTATTTAAATGTTTATCTATTTTCAATAAATGTTTTATTATATTTTTTATTGAATTTTTATTTATAATAAATTGTGCTTACAGGTTCATTTGTCAGACAAGTTTCATCATTTCCGATTTTTTCTGAAAGATAGAAAGATAATATGACTAAATATATTTAAATTATTTTAATATTTGCACTTACCCAGAGAGTATCCTTTACGTCAGTATATAATTGTAGCATTACCCCGGAACTGTCCTGTATGTTGCAACTGGGTTGGGAAGTCTGTGAAAGCAGAAATTTTACATTTAGTAAAGAAATAATTATGAAACCGCGGTTTTGCTTTGGTTTTCTTACTTACATGTATGAATAAAAATACCTACGGTGCGCAGAATACACACAAAAATACACAATACACGTTGATTTGCTACTATTCAAGACCAAGATAAAACAAAATTTGGTTGAAGTAAAAATAATATTGTTAGTTCAACAATAAAACAATGTATACTTAACAATGATTGAGTTTTGAATTAATAATAGAGTGAAGATTTAAATCAAAAATGAATATTGTTGGTTTAAGCATTTGAAATTTCGCTGCGTGTAGACTCTCCAACTGACAGCCGTCAGTGTGACAGACGCCTTCGCAGGTAGTGGTGACCGGAGATGACGCCGATGCTGTCATCGATAGTTAGTTTGTGGTAAGGCGAGCGCAAGCATGCAACGAATGTTGCTTGAAGCATTTTATATTAGTTAATTTAATAAAGTATTTTATACATTCATCGTCATTTGTGTCTCGTCATAACTACACCGCTCCAATATCACAACAGTGGCGACGAGTCGGTTGTAAAATTCGTGCCGGGAATCATCCAGATAGTAAGCAGTTCAACGAATCTGTCAAGAGCGGAAAATTTTGCACATGGCAACCAACGGAGGAACAGTTCCTGTGCTGGGAGCCAGCAGCCGCAGCAGACCAGTCTCTCGGAAGCGGTTGTAACCATTCTCACCAACCAGCAGGCACTTATGACAAAAATGTCACAGCCGTTGGAACCTGTCTCGTGATGAGGTTATATTGGATTCCCTTTCAAGCAACATGGCGGAATTCACATATGACAAAGACAATGGGCACACGTTCGACGCATGGTTCTCCCGCTATACTGATATTTTTGACAAATACGCTGGAAAACTGGATGACGCTTCAAAGGTACGACTTTTGCTACGAAAAATGAGCCCACAAGACCACGAGCGTTACAACAGCTTCATACTACCAAAGCTTGCTCGTGAGTACACCTTCGTTGAAACCGTCGAGAAGTTGAAAGCGCTGTTTGAAGCCACAGTGTCCACTTTTCGCCGGCGTTACAATTGCCTCCAGACAACCAAGGAGGATGGTGAAGATTATCTCGCCTACTCGTGCAAGGCAAACAAATCCTGTGCTGACTTTAAACTTTCGGAGCTGACAGAGGAGCAGTTTAAATGCCTCATTTACGTCTGCGGTCTCCAATCAAACAAGGAGGCAGAGATCCGAATGCGGCTCATCAATAAACTCAATGAAACAGTAGATATTACCCTTCAGCAAGTCATTGAGCAGTGCAACAACCTTGTGAACTTAAAGCAGGATACCGTGCTGGTGGAGAACCCGTCCACAGTTAATTATGTGACACACAAGCGATTGTCGAATGAAACGCACCAATCAACCAGTGCTAGCAGCGATCGTGA
This sequence comes from Topomyia yanbarensis, assembly GCF_030247195.1. Lineage (NCBI taxonomy): Eukaryota > Metazoa > Arthropoda > Insecta > Diptera > Culicidae > Topomyia > Topomyia yanbarensis. Next base: position 22,379 of record NW_026683690.1, on the reverse strand, counting down.
GCAGCCACGGACTCCTTGCTGGTCGTGCGGCGGAATGCATTTCAAAAAGGACTGCCGATTTCGCGACCACTTTTGCAGAGATTGCGGTAAACAAGGTCATCGTGAGGGCTATTGCTCCTGTTTTTCGTCAAAACCGTCGGTCAGCACATCTTTCAAAAAGCTGCCGACAAAGAAAAAGAAGCAACGCGAGCAGTCAGCAAAAACAGTGACAGTGCAGAAAGTCAGCCAAGGTCGGAAATTCGTTGGTGTGCAGTTGAACAACGTGCCTCTCCGACTGCAACTGGATACTGGGTCCGATATATCCATCATCTCGCATAAGTCGTGGATTCGGATCGGTCGTCCACTGGTTAAACCCGCATTTTGCCGGGCCAAAACGGCATCTGGGGAGCCGCTGAAACTCGTCTCGGAGCTGCAATGCAATATTACCCTCAATGACGTCACCAGAGAGGGTAAGTTTTTTGTCGCTGCTCCTAATGTCAACCTCAACATTTTAGGCATTGACATGATGGACCTGTTTAATTTGTGGAATCAACCAACTACGTCATTCTGCAATCACATCGGCACTCCAAAGCCGCAAGGTATAGCAGAACTACAGGATCGGTTTGCCAATGTTTTTACTCACCAAATGGGTCAGTGCAACAAGACTCCAGTGCAGCTCGTGCTTAAGGGAAACCCCAAACCAATGTTTCATCCAAAACGACCGGTTGCCGAGGATAATAAAAAAAGGTCGACTTTTCGGACTGGGCGGCACCCATTGTCGTCGTGCGAAAACCGAATGGAACTGTTCGGATTTGTGCGAATTTTTCGACTGGTCTAAATGCGGTACTTGAGCCGAACAATTACCCTCTGCCCCTGCCGGAAAACATTTTTACCAAGATGGCAAACTGTTGGATTTTCAGTCACATCGATTTAGCCGATGCTTACCTCCAAGTACAAGTGGACGAAGCCAGCCAACCGCTTCTCACAATCAACACACACCGAGGCCTATTTCAGTTTACCCGGCTGTCACCCGGTATCAAAGCAGTGCCGGGGGCCTTTCAACAGTTGATGGACGCAATGCTTGCTGGACTTGAGTACGGAAGAGTAACATCAACACAACCTGCAGCTTGTTCTTGAACGCTTGCAAGATTACGGTTTCACTGTGCGCATCGAAAAATGTTCCTTCAGTATGCGCCAGGTTAAGTACTTGGGCCAAATTCTCGATGCTAACGGTATACGACCGGATCCAGAGAAAATAGCAGCGTTTGTTAACATGCCGCCTCCGCACAACATCTCAACATTGCGTGCGTACCTAGGTGCTGTGAACTATTACGGCAAGTACGTCAAGGGAATGCGCACGCTCCGACAGCCCATGGATCAATTGCTCAAGGCTGGTACAAAGTTCGTGTGGTCGTCAGAATGTCAGAAATCATTCGATCGATTCCGTGAACTTCTCCAATCACCGTTGTTGCTGACGCACTACAACCCCAAGTTGGAAATCATCGTGTCGGCTGATGCGTCAAACGTCGGGCTGGGCGCCCGTAACGCACATAAGTTTCCCAATGGATCCGTAAAGGCCATTTGTCACGTGTCCCGCAGCCTGACAGCTGCTGAAAGCAACTAAAGTCAGATCGAGAAGGAAGGATTAGCACTGGTATTTGCAGTGACGCGATTCCATAGGATGATCTTCGGTCGTCGGTTCACTCAGGAGACCGATCACAAACCGCTTTTAGCAATCTTCGGATCAAAAAAGGCCATCTCCGTCTACACAGCCAACCGTCTACAGCGATGGGCCCTAACGCTACTGCTATACGATTTTACCATCTGCTACGTGCACACGGATAGTTTTGGCCATGCTGACGTACTAAGAACGAAACCAGATGACATATTACAGCAAGTCATTCGGTTTGTCAATGAAGGATGGCCCTCAAAGAAGACGAGTATTACTGATCGTGAAGTACAGCAATTCTTTCTGCGACGAGATGGACTGTCCGTCGTGGCTGGATGTCTCATGTATGGTGAGAGATTGGTAGTGCCAGAAGACGCGTACTCCAGCAATTACATACGGGTCACCCGGGAGTCGAGCGCATGCGGTCGATTGCACGGCAGTGCGTGTATTGGCCGAACATAGATGATGAGGTTGCAAAAATCGTCCGATCCTGTAACGAATGTGCCACCGTAGCCAGGTGCGATCAGGAGACGAATTTGAAATCCTGGCCAGCGCTGGAAAAACCATGGCAGCGGCTGCATCTCGACTACGCAGGGCCAATCGATGGGCAGTATTATCTCATTCTGGTTGATTCGTACTCGAAATGGCCAGAAGTCGTGCGCACCAGGGATATCACCACAACAGCAACGTTGCGCATTCTTCGAGGAATCTTCGCCAGACACGGACAGCCGGAAACGCTGGTTACGGACAACGGGCCTCAGTTAACTAGCGATCAGTTCGAAACTTTCTGCGATAGCAACGGTATCACCCACCTAAAGACAGCCCCTTTTCATCCGCAGTCAAACGGATTGGCGGAGAGATTTGTCGACACGTTTAAAAGGTCCCTCAAAAAGATCACCGCAGGGGGGAAACTCTGGATACTGCAATCGACACCTTTCTTCTCGGCTAACGTTCAACGCCGTGTCGCAATGCACCCGGTGGGAAATCTCCCGCAGAACATATTTTTGGTAGACCAGTGCGCACATCGTCAGAGTTATTACGTCCGCCAACTCCATCGCATAAGATCCAGAATTCTGGTCAAGAAAAACAGTTCAATCGGAAGCACGGAACCAAGGAACGGAACTACAACTTGCAAGATCTGGTCTGGGTCAAAGTTTATCGGAACAACAAGTGGTGCTGGCAATCAGGAACAGTGATCGAGCGAATAGGTAGTGTCATGTATAACATCTGGCTGCCATCGAACCATGATCTCATCCGATCACACTGCAACCAAATGAGGACTCGACACGAAGCTGAGCATGAGGCACAAACAGCAGAAGCAGTGAAAAGTCCACAAGTGCCACTAGCTATCCTCTTGGACGGTTGTGGTCTGAACAGCGTAACACTCGAGTCGGAAACCGAAACACCTTTCGTCTTGCCGACCGAACTTATGGAGGACTTGCAATGTCCCAGTCAACGTCGACGCACACGTACACCTCGTAACAACCCACAGCAAGAATCGATTCATACTCGCCAGTCTTCCAGACTTCGAAGACCGCCAGTGAGGTATGAACCGTATCACCTTTACTAACCTTTATATATTCATCGTCATTTGTGTCTCGTCATAATTACACCGCTCCAAAATCACAACAATTGTACCCTGCGGGGAATTTTGACAATATTCCGTATGAGGAATTAATTTCCAAATTAAATGCTAGACTAGACAGGACTGAATCGGATATGATTCAGCGTCTTAGATTCAATACCTGTAACCAGCAGCCAAGTGAATCTTTAAATGATTACACCTTGTCACTCCGACTGCAAGCAGAATTTTGTGGTTTTGGTGAACACAAAGACCAGGCCATTTTGGACAGGATTGTGGCTGGTATAAAGGACAATGACTTGAGAAAAAAATTGCTGAGTGAAGATAAATTGTCTCTTTAGCGGAAAAACTTTTAGAAACTAAGAAGATGGCAAATGTCAATTCCAAACCATTTTCCGATACACATGACGACGATGTTTTGACATTAAAAATGTCTTACTCCACTATCTGGGGCTAGGTGTCATTCTAAACTCTAAACTATCTCCCATGTAACGAAACTATGTAAGGTTTGCACGCTTATAACTCCGATATTACTAGATGGATTTTAATCATTCATACACCAACCGATTCAGAAACACCTAACTTAAATATTGGTAATAATTTAATATCTCCCCAATAAAAGTAGACTTTTGGAAATTGGTAAAATTAAAAAGTTCACGAAAAACGGGAAAATTACCATTCGTGAGGCAGATTTCTCAGACACAGCCGTCAAAAGAGGGCAGCTTAGTGACTCAATGAAAGACGAAAAGTCATAAATAGAAGCGACGCATGTCCGTTTAAATCAGTTGTTGCTCTTGTCTCATACGAACAACATCGTCTCCGGGCGATGCAATAAGCGCTATCGATTTTCGGCAACGTTGGCATTTGCACACACTCACACCTATGTGACTAAACCATATACGGTTAGTTTATAAATAGAGGTGACGCGTACCCGTTTGAATCAGTTTTTGTTCTTATGTCGAACGGGTAAGATCATGGCTGCAGCGTCTGGGCACTACAATAAGCGGTAGACGCTATGCATTTTCGGCAGCGGTGGCCGTGTGCGGATTTTTCGGGTACCAGCACGGTGTCACAGAATGATTTGCAAAGTGGGTGGGCGGGGTGGTTTGGATTTAATTCAATACGGTGTGTGCTGCTTAAGAGTGTTGCGTTTGAATAAAATATATTTATTTTTATGCATGCGTGTGCGTTGTAACTTGTTAATCCATGTTTACGGCGCATTGTAGCTGCCTAGGGTAAAGAGCCTATTGGTTTTCATATGTTTCATATTTTGACGTAGGACTTACGTCTTTCTTTACTATACTGGGTGTCATTTCAAAATTTTCAAAACGGATGCGTTACGTACACTTTGAACTCTAATAACTTTTCTCCTACTCAAGGAATTACTAATTTTGTTTCATAAATCGAAAGGAAAACGTTCAACGCTTGCTATTGATACCTTGTTTGCTATGTAAAACTTGTTTGAAAAGTTCAAAAACTACTTTTAATGCGAATCAACATTAATGCTAAAACCTATAAATATGGGTGTCACAGTTTTTTAGGATGAAAACATAATGGAGAAAGAATTGAATTAGAAAGTTCCATTTAATAACTTGCATTGAGTGTGCGCCTGTCAACTCTGCTGTACTTTAGCAGTGACACATAAACCAATGTTTATCGAATTAATCTACAAACCCGTAGGTTTTTGCAAATCTTTCTAGAACATTAGTGAATGTGGAAACCCTGCTACTAAGCGAATGCCACGCCAAAAAGAATGATGAAAATATTTTCATTTGTCGCACAAAGGGATGGACTACCATCTGCACTAAGAAGTTTATAAAAGAGATCGCATTCCGATATACAATGCTCATTCGATGTGAGCAGGGTGGCCAGACCTACCGATTTATCGGTAGTCCTACCGATTTTGGTCTTCCCTACCGATTCACAGACGACCAAGGCAAAACTACCGATATTTTGTTATTCCTACCGAAAACTACCGATTTTTATTGATTTTGGACACATCCTACTCAACATTCATTTTTTGGGTTAGATTTGGTCAGATATCTGTGTTGTCAGTATTTTACAATTCCAGTTCAATACTACGTTTTTGGGACAACAACCCGGCCTACCGATAACTACCGATAAACTTTTAGTGACCCTACCGATATTAAGGAATTCTATCTGGTCACCCTGGATGTGAGCTGCGAAAGGGGAATGTTCGTGTATGTACGCATCTGGTATATGTAATCGTCTGGTATCACCAAAAATAGTTATCTGCAAACCGTTCTTATTAGGATGAAAATATAATGGAGAAAGAATTTATTTAGAAAGCTCCTTTTAATAACTTCGATTGAGTTTGCGCCTGTCAAGTCTGCTGTACTTTATCAATGACACATATAAACCAATGTTTATCGAATTAATCTACAATGCAAATCTTTCTAGAACATTAGTGAATGTGGCAACCCTGCTACTAAGCGAATGCCACGCCAAAACGAATGATGAAAATATTTTCATTTGTCGCACAAAGGGATGGACTACCATCTGCACTTAGAAGTTTATAAAAGAGATCGCATTCCGACATACAATGCTCATTCGATGTGAGCTGCGAAAGGGGAATGTTCGTGTATGTACGCAGCAGAAGCAAATTCGGGCAAGGTTCGAATCGTTAGCAAGGATTCTCGTCTGGTATCACCAAACATAGTTATCTACAAACCGTTCTTTTTAGGATGAAAACATAATGGAGAAAGAATTGAATTAGAAAGTTCCATTTAATAAGTTTGCGCCTGTCAATTCTTGTGTACATTTACCAGTGATTCATATAAGCAAACGTTTATCAAATTAATCTACAAACCCGAAGGTTTTTGCAAGTCCTAGAAAATCAGTGAATGTGGCAATCTCATTCGACATGAAATTTCCAGTAAACATTCATTCAAAAAGTGCATTGGCTCAAATTATCCATGAATGTCATATGATATGCCCAAGTTTAGTCCTACGTCAACACCGCGGTTACGTCCCGGACATTACCCACTCGTAGTTTTTTACGCGAATTTTGAAATTTCCGCGGTTTTCATTTACGCGTTTTTTTTTTAAATTTAGGCGGTTTTCATTTGCACGGCCTGTATCCCCTGCGTAAAAAAAACCTGAGTGTAATTGCATCGGAAACAATCACATTCCCAGCAGAACTTTTTGTTTTCTAATTTCAAACACTTTTGTTTCGTACTGTACACAACGGAAAATTTTAAAACAGAACTTACCGTCCCAGCAGCAGTTTAGGCGGGTGTTCTTTTTCGATTCAAATTCAAGCCATGTCTTAATCGTTACTGGACTTAAAATTGTTTTCCCAGTTTATCCAGTCAGAGTATCTGTCCTGCCCTATGTAGTTAAAACACAGTTCTAATTGCGTTTTAAAGTATACAACAAATTGAACGGTTAGGTATACTAATTTAAATTTTAAAATATATCTGTTTGAAATTATGCAACAAACCGCTGTACTGAAGATATAATTATGTCAGTCCTATTACCACATAAAACACCTATATAACATAAAACGCTGCAGAATTGGTTTAATAATACAATGTTTACACTACAGAGTTATAACACGTTTTAATAATTAGCAACAAGAGAAAATGTCACCAAGATAGCATAAAACCCGTTTTAACTGGTAGTGCGAACGTTGCATAACAATGTAATTTATCAAATAATTTCTTTTTTTTTCACCACTAATCGATCAAGAAATACTTAACCTTAAGATTGTTTACTTAAGTTCATTAATACATTATTGAAAATTTAAATGGAAAATGAAATTTCATATTTCATGAAGAATCTGTATATTTCCGTTGCTGGGCGTGGGCTTCCTCGTCACGGTTCTAAATATGGAACTTTTCTTTTAAATATATTTTCTGGACAGACCAGCCTATTTTTACTAGATGGATTAGCCATATAATGCCAATCACCTAGTGAGATACTTGATTAATTAATAGATCACCGTTAAAAGACCTTCAATAAATTATGTTTTAATGGGGAGGGTATATAGCAAATTGTAACATAAAAAACAGGCGAGTGAGCAAGAACTTGAGTCGATATGTGTGATAGATAAAATACATTTGCACGCTCTTGAAAAAAGCTACATTTTTAATGTCACCGTGGTCGTGTCCTGTACACAACCCTTTAATTTTTTGCAATGAAATCTATACCTTCTGTTGGCAGAGGAAAAGTATCAAGATATTTAACTGATGATAACGATTATAATTATGCTAAATACAAGGACAAGACACGCTTCCCAGTCAATAGTAAACGTAACTGTAAAACATTTAGCTTCCCTTTTCGCCACGATTCTGGCGGATAGTCCACGACGGTGAATCTACCCTACCGTAAATTCCCCGGCTGCAGATTGCTCCCGATACCGATGTAACCTTTCTGTGAGCCATTTAGCTCCCCGCTCCGTTTACTCGGTCTAGTCCCCGGCGGTGGACCTAATCTACTCAACGGGCCTGCCAGTTGGTGCTGAAGTCCGTCCAGCGATTCCGATTCATTGGCGCCTCAACGACCCACTGCTAGCTATTCGATACGGTCTAATCCCCGGCGGTGGATCTAGCCTATCCACGAGCTACCCGGTAGGGTGCTGAGGTCGGTCCGGCGATTCCGGTGAAGCCTGACGTCCGGTTCACTGGCGCCCCGACGACCCAAGCCCGGTGCTATGTCGCGTACTACTCAACTGGTCCCGGGCGAAGGACCAAGTCTACACCGTTGGAGTGTTTCCCAGCGGCGGAATTTCTCCCGATACCCGATTTGTGGTTTCCCGGCGGCGTTCAAGCCAATGGCACTACTTTGTTGGTCTCTTTGCCCCTTCCTCTGCAGCTCGCAGAGTATACTCGTAACCACTCTGTTGACAGCGTCCCAGATATGCTCATCGTGGCACATCTCTTCGACGATATTGTCCAGTCACACTAGGCATACCACTACGAACTTCTTCGAACCTTGGGCATCCAAATACCACGTATTCCGGTGTCTCTTGCACGTCCACACACTCCGGGCAAAGGGGTGACGCAGCATGTCCAAACATTTAACATTTAATTAACATTTCAAATTACTTGATACATGCCATGTGAAATTATCTAAAAGTTATATTTAAATAGTAGCGATCACTTTTATACTATCCTTAACTAGAAATTCGTTGCTATACGTAATCGAACTTTTAATAAAATATATTTATGATAATTATTTTCTTATTTTTTCTAATAGCTGAACAATTTCATATTGAATATTGTTTGGCTTCATATTTGAGAATCCAGTTTTATTGAAAATAGATCCATTTTATTTTATAAAACTGCATCCTTGTTTGCAAGGATAAATTTGGTTTTTCGGGTATCCAGTTTTTCAAGAGAGGTTCCAGTTTTTTTGAAAATAAAGTTGACAACACTGAGCACACATAAGAAAGTATAGTATTTGAACGGACAAGCTCAGTTGCGTGTTGGACGGAACTGGGTAGCGTACCTCCACAGCCAGTGTAACTGACTTCTAACTCAGCTATACTGGCTGCGAAAACACGCAGCGCAGTGATCTGCTCCGCCTGCTGTTCAACAGGCAATTGAGATTGTCCGGCCAAATCCGTTCTTTAAATAGTCGATGATGACATCATTCATAGAAGCGTAGCGCGCTAGATACACAAATCTGTCGTGCCGGACTTAGGAAGCGCTATCTTCTGTGTGTAAATGCGCGATATTTTGTCTAGGTTGTATATTATTTAAATTTTTGATGCCATGATGTGGTGATATATCTTTAGGTATCTATGAACATACAGGTTCTAGTAGGCGATGATTATAATAAGAAAAGGATTCATTATAAAATATAATTTCAAACACTAAACAGCTCTTTCAACTACGTGTGCAGATATCACAAAATGGCGACGAGGATGTGTTTAAAACAGAATTTACTTACATTGAAAAACTGAAGGCATTATCTTAAGATTTATTTCAAGGTAAGTTTCGAAAAAAAAAAATGAAGCAACTAAAATATGAAAGGCAAATGCGATTTTTTTATAGCGGCTGACTTATAAGGCGGGGGCCGGAAAAAAACTAGTTGCTATCGCAACACGTAAACGGTTGTTTAAACGAAAATTGAGACTATTATATAACAGTGAAAAAAAATACTCGACTTGGTAGAGGCTGGAAAAAAAATTATTATTTGCGACGTGACAGCAGGAAAACTACTCGGCAAGGAAGAGGTTTGAACTAATGAAGAGCGAAATTACTTGGTAAAAATAAACTTACTTTGCGACACGAGAGCAGGAAAACGGAAGAAAATTTGATTGAAAAAATTACAAGAAAGGTAAAAAAAAGATATTTCGAAAAGCTGTAAATTGAACGATATTGTTTCTATTCAAGGATGGAAGCTATTTTCGAACCTTCCCTCGTTTTTGTTCTTAAATGTGCCTTTGGCGGAAAGACGAACAAAGTGATATGCGTGGAAACGTGGATTCGAAATTTGCCTGCGAGCGGCGAAAGTGGTGGAATGCACTGATAAAAAAGATTTATTGCTAGCTCATGGGGGATTTGAGCTGCAGGAAATATTTTTTAATATTCCTGGTGCTGACGTAGAAGAAGACAAAGAGGGAAACATCGACCCGTATAAGACAGCTATCGAGAAGTTGGACAACTACTTCGCACCGCAACGTCATGAAGTGCACGAACGATACTTATTTTGGGCTATGAAGCCGGATCCAGATGAAAGTTTGGAAAAGTTCGTCATGCGAGCCCAAGCTCATGCTACAAAGTGCAACCAACGACACGACCAGACACTGGCATTTAAAAAATGTATCGCAAATATGACTACCCCTCAGTGACTCAGGTAACTGGTACTGTCAAGTATGACATTTGATTAGAAAATGTATGAAACTAGCAGCACTGAATAGTCTGTTATTTTTTCAAACAACCTGTTGCAACCCCTGGTTACGCAGACATGAGCAATTCGACAACAAAACATTTTTCAATAGGAATCAAACCGATTTTCTCGTGAATAATCGCTAATGTTTCTACTTTTTCAGCAATTTGGATACATTGACCTTGTGGACAATCCGGAAGAGCACACTACCGTCTCCGACATAGTGAACTGGTCATATCCGCTTCCTAAATCTGTAACTCTGCTTGCGATGATATCACTTCAAGGTGAAGCATTCCACCAATACAACCCTTTCAATTTGGTTCTCGCTCTTCCGAAGGTCGACAAGCTCGGAAGAAGTCGCATTGCGCTTGAGTTTAGCCGAAACAGACGAGCTGGAGATTGCATATATCTGATGTGGATGAGGATTTATAGTCTTTCCGAATGTGGGTGCGGTACATGCAAAATCATATCCGGATCAATCATCCGAATGGTTATCTATGGATTGTATACAGTACTGCGTTGCGGCCCGGTGCTGCTCAAGTCTGAAAATCCAGGCCCGTGTGATATGAATTCTACCAGCTCGGACTGCTGCAGATTGGAAGCATCTATGCTGAACTGCCTCTTGAGCGAGATCAGCATGGAATAGTATCAGGACCGTGAATTGATTACCATCATACTTTCAAAGGCTCGTTAGCATACATCCGGTTTTGCGTTTGTTTCTGCTATCGAATAATTAATTGAAGAAAAGAGATACATTGAAACTTAATGGTGGTCTCGTTAAACACAATTTGAGTTTGGGATTTCGCGCAACATTGACCGATAACCGTAATTAACAGTATATCTTTCTCGGTTGCACATACAGATCACACCAAGATAAGTCCTTCCATCGAACACAAGTGGGAGCAGAAAAAGGTCTATAAAGCCGAATTCGATTAAGTGAGGTGCAAACATCGGGGCCGCCCAACCGATTCATTCCCGTTGTGGAACGTGGCAGGATTCGCATTGGGTGCCGGCAGCTCTTTACTAGGCGATAAAGCGGCCATGGCCTGTACGGTGACCGTCGAATCGGCAATTGTTGAACACTACAATGACCAGCTGCGTCAACTAATGGAGGGTCCAAATTGCAAGGGTCGGTAGCTGCTTGCAGTCATCACCAAATGCTGGACGATGAGCAGGAATATCATTAATGAATGGACTGTTACCGTCGATTCTAATTTATATTTTTTATCAAAAGCGCTCAGAATCCTGATTTTTGCAAAAGTTCGTCACCTTTTAGATTTAAAAAAAAAGTTTTATCGTATCTAACGACTAACATATAATCATAGTTTTCAACAATAAATTAGCTACTTTGAATGATCACAAAAATCAAATGAAAAAATTACCACCCTCGCAGTGTCAACGTTGGTCTCCGGGTGGGCAGGAAGTTTCCCGTCGCGGTACAGTTGCCCCCATTCATGCATTGTGGGTAACACAGTGCCGTCACAATCAAACAGTACACACTGCGTTACATAGCGGTACTTTCCGAGCCCCTGCTCGGCCGGAATGACATTTGTTGCACGCTTTGCTTACTTGGCTAGGTCCAACAAAGTATCCAAAGCGGTTTACCGGAAAAACCCATACAACGTCAATAAAGAGAACAGCATGCGTACACGAGACCCGATGGACATACAAAAATTCGATTTCTTTCCATTATACATTGTTAATATTAAAAGATCCACGGCTCAGTTAAGTTAACGCCAAACTGTGTCAAACAAACGAAATATAAAAAAAACACTTGCTCCGCCTTGGATAATTAGGCAATCCATTAGACGTTTGTTTGACAATTCAGCGGTGGGTTCTGTCAACAAGTCTACTCCCGCGAACAGAAAAACTCGTCCGACAAACAACTTTGTTAGTCCGATTCGTTTGATGTTGGATCGAATCAACGATATTGTCGGACGTCGCACCCCTCGGAGTAACGTCAGAATAAGTAAACAAGAAATAATCAGCTGATCAGAAACGTCTCATGGATTGCCTAATTCTATCTATTCTGATTGTGGTATTGATATAACAACGGTTAATAACACATGAGTGTTCCTCAGAATTATTTGTTTCATTGGCACTTTCGTTTAGTAACTAGCATTCATACCGCCGTTCACCATTGCGAATGAGTTATTGCGAGTTCAAGTTACTCTGCTGTTTAAATGCATCACCACATACATAACATTTGTACGGTTGTTCCCCAGTGTGAATAAGGAGATACTGATTTAGGTACTTTAGATGAAAACTTTGGACTGGTGCTCGCCAGTGTGGATTGTAGCGTGTTGCTTCTGAAGGTCTTCTTTGCGTTCGCCAGTATGGGTTGATATGTGCTCCTGTAAGGTATCCTTGTGTATAAATTCATTGTCACATATCTCATACTTTGCTGTGCGGGCACTAAATTAACGCATTTTTTTTTAAATTTAGCACGTTTTATTTATTAGGTACTTACATTTGTTAAGGAAGCTAGTTCCTCAAAAATTAAATAACACTGTAACGATAGGCCGCAGAAGCTGCCGGTTAGTGTTGAATCCGTCGGTGTTCAGATCGAAGCGGAAAATTCGATCGAAATGTTTATATCCAGCGAATTTTCGGCTGTTTCGTAGCAACAAAACATTACATTGGTAGCTACATAAACAAAGAAGTGTTGCTGTAGAAAATATTTTCGTGTCCACATCGAGGGGTAACTCAATATACCGGTAAATGGTGGGAAATCACTAAGACACTTTTTCTTCGGTATGTTTCATTAAATGTCTAGTCGTGTCGTTGGTGCAACTTTGGCCAGACGGCTTCAGAGAGTTCGGCAGTGGCGGTTATTGATAAAACGCTCCAATTTGTTCCAGCTGTTTTGCGAGAAAGGTTACTGCAGGAATCCGAATTATCGATCGAGGACTTGATCAGACAAGTAAAAGCGTATGAAACAACCCGTTCGGCTAGCAACCAAATTGGAGGCCAAGCAATTTTACAGAGCACCACAAAAACTACTGAAAGTGTTCAACGAATTTGGAGAACGTGCAAATTTTGTGGAAAAGCTCATGGATCAGATCAGCACTGCCCCGCGTGGAACAAAACGTGTTCCAATTGTGGGAAGCGAGGTCATTTTCGCGTGGTCTGTTTATTTAAAAACGATAGCTTGGGAAACACTACACAAACACAAAACTTACAATCGTTTAAAAAAAGGAGCCATACACCAGCATTTCCTTCTAGTAGCAGTCAAGGCGTTCAGCAAACCAGGAAAAAACAATTCCGTTCAGCACGACGGTTGCATGCGATCGATGATGATGTAGTCGACGAAGAAAATTATGAGTTAGTGGAGATGGTATCGTGTGCTAACGATTCGGATGAATTAGTTTGCGTTAAGGTAGGCGGAGTTTTAATTGAAATGCAGATTGATTCAGGCGTTCAGTCAAATATAATTGACAAAAAAACTTGGGAATCCATGACGCGGAATGGTATAAAAACATTGGGAGGATGCCGACCATCAGACCGCAGGTTTAAAGCGTATGCGCAAAAAGATTGTTTAATAGTAACTGGTATGTTCGATGCAGAGATTGTTATAAATGATGTTGGAAAGGAATTGAAAACAATCGGAAGGTTTTATATTGTGGAACATGGCCCCCAACCGCTTTTGGGAAGAAAAACTGCTAAGCAGCTTGGAGTTCTTATTGTTGGGCTCCCGAGCCAACAGGAATACGTTAAGCATATCGATGCAGTAATCATTTCCGAGCATTCGTGGAGTAAAAATTCACATTCCGGTGAATAAATCGATCAAACCCGTAGCCCAGCGTTTACGGAGACTACCGTTTGCTACGCTAGAGCGGGTGGAGGACAAATTAAAAGAACTCCTCGCAAAAGATATTATCGAACGAGTTTCAGAGCCCAGTCGGTGGATATCGCCAATTGTAGTTGTTGTTAAGGACACGGGAGACATACGATTATGCGTCGATATGAGGCAAGTGAACCGAGCAATATTGCGGGAAACTCATCCACTTCCTACCATCGCGGACATCCGCTGGAAGCTCAACGGTGCGAAATATTTTTCCAGACTGGATATAAAAGATTCTTTTTATCAGTTGGAGCTAGATGACGAAAGCAAACCATTGATGTCATCTACCGGAAAGGAAAGTCCAATATAGCAGATCCGCTATCTCGTCTATCACGACCAACCGATACGAACGCATTTGATCCTGATTCAGATGTGTACGTTAGAAGTGTATTCGAGTTGACAGCGTTAGATGTGGATGAGTTAGAAAAAGAATCTGCGTGCGATGATGCACTAACTGAATTGCGGGAATGTTTGGATCGTGGTACTTGGAATTATACTTCTGAGTTAATAAAACTATATCATGCGTTCAGAAATGAGCTTGGAAAAGTCGGGGACTTGATAGTAAGAGGTCCTAGATTAATTATTCCAACAAATTTAAGACAGAGGATGTTGAATCTTGGGCATGAAGGACATCCGGGGAGAACTAAGATGCAACAGCGTCTGCGATTTTCTTGTTGGTGGCCTGGAATGGACGAATCGATTGCGCGCATCGTGAATAACTGCGAAGGCTGTCGTCTGGTGAGTCAGCCAGAAAGACCAGAACCAATGGAAAGAAGAAAACTACCGGATGCTCCTTGGGTTGACGTCGCCATCGACTTTCTTGGTCCATTACCGTCGGGTGACTATTTGCTTGTGATAATCGACTACTTTAGTCAATACAAAGAAGTTGAAATCATGCAGAAAATAACAGCAAACCGATTGGACAAGATTTTTATTCGACTTGGCTACCCACGGACTATCACTCTGGACAACGGTCGACAGTTCGTGAGCACGGAGTTCGAAAGTTTCTGCAAAACAAGAGCGATCATATTAAATAAAACAACACCTTACTGGCCCCAAGAAAACGGATTAGTTGAACGTCAAAATCGATCCTTGGTTAAAAGATTGAAAATTAGCCAAGCAATGAAGCGAGATTGGAAAAACGACCTACTTTCGTATCTACTCATGTGTTATTCAACTCCACACAGTACAACAGGCAAGACACCAACTGAATTGTTGTACGGAAGGAACATAAGAAGCAAAATACCATCGTTGAGAGACATAGGAACTGCTGTGCCGTGCTCGGATTACAGAGATCGCGATCAACTTGCGAAGGAAAAAGGGAAATTGTATGAAGATTCACGCCGCAATGCAAAACCTTCTGTCATAGAAGTTGGGAATAAAGTGCTAATGAAACATGTACTACAACGCAACAAGTTAACCCCGAATTTCGACCCAACTGTCATGACGGTTGCAGCAAAGGATGGACCATGTGTCACAGTTCGAAATGACGAAACCGGTCAGACATATAAGAGAAACTCAAGTCACCTTAAGAAAATCAACGGTAACAGCCCTGGAAAAGGTAGGTTTGATTTCGAAGCTACCATTTCTCATTTACGGGTTTTACAGGATCTCCAATGCAACACTGCCAGAAGGATGATGAGGAAGCTTTCAAAGTATAGTGAGAATAATGCACGCGTGTTTAGCACATAAGACGTCTTTATTTTATCTCCTCCTACCTAGTTCTCTGCAAAGGTGTATGTGTTACATTTTACTGATAGTGTTGCCAACTATCACAACATATCTCTCTAATTTAGATTAAGTAGCAATATTAAACTCCAATAGGTTTGTTCCAGTACACGGAAGTTACTCCCTGTTGCTCCGGAACAAAAAATTCTTGCTCCTTTTCACTCCGGTTTGCTACCAAAAGAAGAAAAAGGGAAGAAGATAATACAGGAACGTTTTTCTCCCTGTTTGCTACGGAGTACTTCCAGTTTCTCCTGGTACTGGAACAGACCTAATGTTTGTTTAGTGTAGCAAGTAATCCTCGAAACGTTTCGGTCGAACCAGGGGTCGACGTGGACGAGAGCATTCCGAAGCTGTTATGATTTTCTGTTCCTCTGGAATTCCTGAATTTGGGGTATCTACTAGCGGCTTCACTTGGTCTGTTCCTGTCTGCGATCGGTGTAGACCTTTTAGATGAGAAACATTCCTCTTGTACTGCTGCCCTGTCGACGACTCTACTGTAGCAGTACTACCTAACCTGTGAACCACTGTTGCTGGCGTAGGCAGGAACCCAGGCGAAAGCTTATTCTGCAGCTGCATGTTTCTCATCAGCACCTCGTCACCCACTTTGATTGATGATTCTTTTGCGCCCACTCGTTTGTCTCGATACTCTTTTGCGTTGTGTTTTGCTGTCAAGTCCCTGTCTCGCATCTCTTCGTCAAATATAGCCTCTTCTTGCAAATGTGGAATCAAATCTCTAAATCTTCGGCCGTACATAAGAGTGGCAGGTGCAACTCCAGTGGCACTATGCGGAGTTAGCGAATACATATACAAATATTCCTGCAGTGACGCTTCCAAATTGGATCCTTTCAGCTGGCTTATTTTCATCACCTTCAGAAAAGATCGATTTTGCCTTTCTACTTCTCCGTTCGCGCTTGGCCAGTATGGGGTTGTGTGGGTAAGTTTTATGCCATAATCAACACAGTAGTCCTTGAGCTCCTGGCTAGAGAAGTTTCTAGCGTTGTCAGCTTGCAATACAAACGGTAAACCCATTCGCGTGAAAATCTGCTTCAAAATTCGAATGACGTCTGCAGATGTTGTGTGAATCATTAGCTCGGCCACTACGAATGTGCTGTAGAGGTCTACCAGAACAAAAACGTATTTTCCGTTTGGAAGTGGACCGAGAAAGTCCATACTAAGGTGTACCCATGGGGCGGACGGCAATTCACGTATGTTCAATGGCTCTGGCGTGCTCCTTTGTCCCACTATCTGACAATCCATGCAATTGGCGCAGAATTTTTCGACTGCTGCATCTACACCGGGCCACCAAACTGCTGTTCTGATTCGCCGTTTCATTTTCTCTTTCCCAGGGTGTCCCACATGAGTGAGTTGAAGCACTGTTTGGCGAAGGTTTTCCGGGATCACTATTTTATTTTTTCGGAGCAACACATCTTTGGCGAAACACAATTCTCCTTTGAATGGCATGTATCCTTTGATGGTTTCCCAACAGTCGTTGTGCAGCGCTACTTTCACTTTTCCAATTTCCTCATCTTCCTTGCAGCACCGGATGACCTCGCTCATGGTTATAGCACTTGGCTTATTTACCTCCACAATAGAACAGAGTACCTCTTCAGAAGCTCTGTCGTACGTTTTTGCTCCCACCTCTTCACAGAGCCTGGATAACGGATCTGCTATGTTTATCTCACCTGGAACATATACGATTTTGTAGCGGTATGATTGCATCCTTAGGACCCATCGCTCTTGACGCTGGTTTGGAGTAGATGATTCACCGAAAATGAATTTTAATGGCTTATGATCCGTTAGAATGGTAAAATTCAATCCTCGCAGGTACATCTCGAAGCGTTCTGTAGCCCACACGATTGCTAGTGCTTCTTTGTCTAAAGTTGAATTTTTTTTTTCGGTTGTTGAGAGGCTTTTGCTAGCGTAGCATACTGGGCGCGTTATTGAATTCGACGTTTGCAGCAGAACCGCTCCTAAACCGTTATCGCTTGCGTCTGTGACCAATGTCGTTGCGTGTGTGGGATTATAGAACCTCAAATGTTTTGGATTCGATAGTGCTAGCTTAACTTGACCAAAAGCGTCTTTTGCTTCATTTGTCCAATGGAACTTACTGCCTTTGTTCGTCATCGCGCGGAGAGGTGCAGTGAGGGATGACAGGTTTGGAATGAATCGCCCGACGTAATTCACCAATCCTAGAAAGCTGCGCATTTCCGTGGGGGTTTGAGGTCGCCGAAAGCTTTGTATTGCGCTTACTTTGTCGTTAGTCGGTAGAATTCCCTTCTCCGAGAGCTGGTGTCCCATAAATTTTACTGACTTTTTTTCCGAACTCGCATTTTGCTTCCCGCAGTGAATCGGAATTACCGTTGTCGAATACTTGTTCAGTGATCCGCATCTCCAAGGCGTTCCCATGTTCGCATAGTCGACCTTGGTCTCTAAGACGGTGGATAAACTTTTCGACGTTTTCGTTTTCTAGCTGGGTCATTCTCCGAAATATAACTCTCTCGTACGGCACGCTTGATAACGGAGCAAAATGTGCATCTAGCAACCGTATCGCCTCCCTGTATACATCAGTACCCGCTGGTGGGACTGCATCGTGACCATCGATATTAAAAAAGATATCCTGCACTTCCGGACCCGCATAGTGCAGCAAACACGATCTTTTCCTGGAAGCAAGTGCTATGCAGTTGACTTCTAGGAATAGTTCCAACGACCGTTTCCACTTCGCCTAGCGGTTTCCAATCGAGGCTGAGTCCGATACATCAAATGGTGGCAGGTTAGGTTTGTTCTCCATTCTGCGCACTTCCTTTTCAAGCAGGTTATTATTCGTTTTCTTCGGCTTTTCGGGGGCCGAAATTGTTTATCCTTCGCTCGCGTCTCGCGCACTTCTCCGTATTAAAACGAGACGTTAACAAACCTATTTTTTCTTTTACCGGCGAATTTAATCTGAAAATCCCGTTTTCTCGTCGCCAAAATATAGTGAGAATAAGGCACGCGTGTTTAGCACATAAGACGTCTTTATTTTATCTCCTCCTACCTAGTTCTCACAAAGAAATCGGTAGATGCAACACCAGGAGAATCTTCAGCTTCGACGGCGACCGATCCAGCAGCAGCAACACCAGCTAAACGCACTGATGATTCAAACCCAATAGAACAAACCAGACCCTACCGGATGACAAAGAGGCCGAAGCGATTCAACGATTGTTTGATGCATTATTAAATATTATTACTTTAGAAAAAGGGAGATGTGGTGATATATCTTTAGGTATCTATGAACATACAGGTTCTAGTAGGCGATGATTATAATAAGAAAAGGATTCATTATAAAATATAATTTCAAGCACTAAACAGCTCTTTCAACTACGTGTGCAGATATCACACATGATATCAAAAATCTTTGGGTTTATCTATTGGAATCTATTCTTAGAAGCATTTCTGGGCGATAAGTGCAAAAAAAATTGAAAATTTATGGTGAGATGGCTGAATTATATGCGTTTAAAATTTGACCATTTTTCGTTCCATACCATTTTTGCAGAATTTGCAAAGTGCACTCCCATATCGAAAACAAAGCCGTAGTCCTACGTCAAAATTGAAAAAGCAGTCAATTCTAAAAGCATGTAAATAAATGGTATGAAACTGAATAATACATCGTATTGTAAAATACCTATTAAACACAAAATGATAGCGCAAGCGACAAACACTTTAACATACAAACGCTCGAGCCCTTTTCGATCACACTATTACGAAAGTAGTGAACACCCACGCCAACCCAGGCAGATATGCATCCCTGAACTCGAGGGCCAAAACTTACATCTTCCACGGACAAACCACGACAGTAAGACTCACAATTAGACTTATACATGCAAAGCCACGAGCAAAAATTACAGCTGTGCGTCTGGCAACCGAGGGAAGTACACGAGGGGCAAGCACTAGTAGGTTTGAGTGCGTCGTATTGAAAATACCCACGTATTT
Source organism: Topomyia yanbarensis (assembly GCF_030247195.1). Lineage (NCBI taxonomy): Eukaryota > Metazoa > Arthropoda > Insecta > Diptera > Culicidae > Topomyia > Topomyia yanbarensis. The sequence goes on along the minus strand of NW_026683690.1, from coordinate 2,753 downwards.
TGAATATAATTAAAGTAAATCATGACAGTATTTAAAACTTCTTCTGTTGTACTTAATAAGGTGTAATTGTAATGTAATTAATATCGATGTGTGAGTACTTGAAGTATTTAAAGTATATATTGGCGGTAATTAAAATATTTTGTACATTTAAAGTACGAAGGTGCTGTACTTAAAATCTTGCCTGTAATCAAAGTACAATGAATTTGGCAAGTACTTTTTAAAGATTTGCGGTACTTAATGTACTTTATGGTACTTAAACTAATTAATACTTTTGGCACTGCGTCGTATTGAAGATTTAGTGCTTGCCCCTCGGAAGTACATCTCATACGCAGAACTTATCATTTCAATCATGGCCCTAAATCTGCGTTACTGGTATTCAAGGCACCATAGCTTCGTCTGTCAGTTCAACGTCCAATCTCCCATGGCGAAACTGATTTCAACTGCCGAGCTACGAAAACTTTTGCCAGTTAGTACACCTCCATACACTCAGCATCCGGAGCGACTGCTCTCAAGCTATATTCGTCTCGGTCTTACTGTCTGCCAGAGTGAGTTGCTCTATAATTCTAGAACATCTGGATCTTCAAGTCCGCATTCGAGCACGGGACGTAATAACTCTCTCCTGCAACTACCTTTTAGGAGAACCCACTACGGTCGCCAGATACCTGTTACCGGACTTCAGCGAGTTTTCAGCAGAGTTGCCAAGGGATTTGACTAGAAATACGATTAAAATGTGTTTGTCTATTCTTAAATGTAACTGGGCTAAGAACCACCATTGGGGCCAAGGGGTCTGTTGGTGTTGATATAACAAATAACCATTACTATGGCTACCTGGTTTCTGGAGCCATTTTAATAGATGATAGCGCAGCATTTATTTGATAAATACAAGGAACAGTTGTTTATCAAAAACGTATTTCTATAAATACAAAAAAGCAAAGTCTGCTCGATTTTGTTTCAATAATGTGGTATAATGAAGTGCAATGCTCTCGATCGTTTCAGAACTCCAAAATAAAACATTTCGATTTTCACAAAACATTAAAAACTTATGTTAAAACGCAAATTATTTCAATAAAGACGTTCATAACCTTAATTGACGTTTGCAACCATTGCAAAATACTGGAAGGCACCTTACAATTACAAACAAACTCTAGAAATGTTAATCGATCCGCGCGTCATTTAAAACTAGCTTCTATAGATGATGGGCATTTTGATGGAACCTCGACCATGTGACGCGCCCTTTGTACATTTCGTTACACACCGCTGTGGATGATCGATTAGGCGCCGCGACGAGTCTTGCTCGTTAGCTCTGGGAACTCATCGCAACAAATTAAACAATATGAATACACACTAGCTTCTAGAATCACTAAGTTTATCATGAAGTCTCTTCGCAATTGTTAAGCGTACAAATATGCGTCACTACAATAGAAAAATATCTGTAAATTCACGCATCAAAAAATAAGTCCTATGCGTACTTACTTTATTTGCATCCCTGCACAATATGCTCTTTAAGATCACACATCTTATCGTAACTGGCCGCACAGCTGGGGCATGGGTACAGCTTCTTTCCCGTATGTTTTCTCTGGTGCAACCGAAGATCACGGTCCCGTATGAATGAATCCTGACAAACATCACAGCTAAACGGTTTGATGTTGAGGTGCACTAGCTTCTCGTGACGATTTCTATCTCCGGCACTTTTGTAGGTTTTCGAGCAACCTTGCCGACATGGATATGCTCGATAATCAGAATGTGCGCGACGGTGAAGCATTCGTAAATTTCTTGTCTTGAAGCTCAACGGACAAATATTGCATTGGAACGGTCGTTTGTTGTTATGAATATCCATATGAGCTTTCAACTGCAGAACCATCTTCCCACAAATGCTGCACACTTCTGCCTTCACATCACCCCTCTCCTTGTGAGCGGTATACTTGTGCCTGTCCAAGAGCTTTGGCCCTGAGAACTCTCTCCCACACTTATCGCAGATGACCTTGACTCTCATCGGACACTGTACAAGGTGTTCGCTCATTTCGGACTTTCTGAAGTATTTTTCACAGCCCGTACAGACGACCTGTTGGCGGTGTTGATGCTTCAGAAGCTGAAACTGCGTCTTGTATCCTTTTTGGCAAGCGGGACAAAGAAAGTCAGCCTTAGCGTGTTTGATAAGATTATCTTCGCGAATTTCGTTGTGCATCATCAAGGCATGGGACATTAGGCTTAGGTATGATTCAAAGAGCGCATCACAGTGACGAACACAGCATGGGAACTCGTTTGCATTCCAGTCCCGAATGAATATCGATTCTCCATCGGACGACGTATGAGAACTGCCGAGAACATGTCTTTTTATCTTCGCTATGTCCCTAGTCTGAAATGCACAGCAATAAAGCTGCAAACGAAAATAATTTGGGGTAAGGTCCTTTAAATACAACTATGTGACAGAAACATACCTTGCACTTGTACGTTATATTCTGACCGTAAATTTTTTGGTGAGTTTCCAAGTTTTTCTTTTTGTAGAACGCTTTAAAACAGTATTCACAAAGCATAGTTTTAGCCCCATAAGACGACGGTTGCCGGTGATAAATGCTTCGATGTTCAGAAAGCATCTGTTCCGTATCAAACTGCTCTTCGCAACCGCAACACATCAACTTCGAATCCGTAATTATTTCGTAACGCTCATCCTCATCACTTCGATGTGGACAGCTAGCAATATGATTTTTCAGACATGCCTGATTCGGAATAAAATGTTTACAAGGACGACAGTA
>NW_026683689.1:0-25000 GCF_030247195.1 Topomyia yanbarensis | reverse complement strand
CGGAGAAGACGCTTGAGAACGTGGTCTTTGAATACCCGCGATTCAAGCACGAGCGAAACAAAATGAAAACCATTGTCGGTGTGGACGTCAACAAGAACAATACTGTCCAAAGAGTGCGTGGGGACGAAGGGAAATGGGACATGCGGCGAACAGAACAGTCGTCCAGATCATGTTAGAGTTGCAATGAAGATGGCGAGAGGAACCACGACTAACCAGGCAGCAGTACAGGGCTTTGAGTCGTGGAGGTACCGATGAACTGGAAGTCATACTTCAAGCGGGATCGTCGGACCGATATTGGCACTTTACAAGACAAGACAATCTACTGACTAGACTAGATCCACCGCCAGGAAGTAGACTGAGCGTCACGTATCATCAACGATAGGTCGTTGGAGCACCTGCGAACCTGAGGTCACCCGGAATCGCAGGATTGACCTCGGCACCTGATCGACCAGTATCGAGATAACGGTGTCGAGAGAACTTTTGACCGTCGGGAAATTTCTCCGTCGAAGTAGGTTAGGCCCAACGCCGTGGCTGTGAACAGAAAGTCACCCTCCACCCATAATCGTAGGACATACCTCGGCATTTGCCCAGGTAGCATCGGTTTCCAAAGGTTTTTCCTCTGCCGCGGGGAACTCTTCATCGGTGTAGAAAAGATCCAGCTTCGGAAACTATTCCGAGTAGTTCGTAGCGAATCGCCGGTTTGAATAGTCGGGGCACCAGTGAACCGCACGCAAACCTCCATCCAAAATCGCTGAATAGACCTCGGTACTCTGTCTAACTGTATCGAATCAGGAATAACACATCCGTCAACAGCTTCGGGTGACAACCTCCGTCGAGGTAGGCTAGCTCCACTGTCGGGGAATACGCAAACAGTGACCTTCCAATCAGAATCACTGGATCGTTCTCGGCGTCCAACTTTTGGTGGAGCTTAGAGGAGTAGGGTTCGAGTTTTCTTCACTGTTCAGAGTTCCACACTCTGGTACACGATGGGCTATGGTGTGACTTTTTACAAGATGGAGAAACTGCGCGCTGTTAGTTCTGCATGTTTTTTTTTAATTTTCAAGAATATCAGCGACATTAGGCATACTAGCTACATTTTTTGCTCTGTTAGTCGTCGATGCACTTCTACGAATGGCCAGCTGCTGGTTAGTGGGTTGTGATGTGGTCTGCTTCATCCAAACGATATCTGCTTACTAATATAAGTGTGCACGATACGAAAGGTAAATACATAATAAACATATGGCGCGAAGGCAGCTCTTTTTAGCAAACCACTTTTTAACAGATTTTTTACTTTCTTTATTGTACCCTCATGTGGAAAACCAAGATGTAGTTCTACGTCAAAAAAATCAATTCCTCAAACTAAATCTAAACAAAAACATCAACAGACACAATTTGATGAAATTTCAGATGAAATATCTTTTCAACTAAGATTCCCTTCGAGTCAGCATGTGAAAATCCAACCAGCTTGTTAGGCGATGGAATGCTAACTCGGCACAAAAATTGTCCAACAAACAGCGACAGTAGCAATAAATACCTAAACAGTGTTTTTTCTAGACCTGGGGTAAACTCATTGCCGCGATCGCTCGGAGACTGAAACATGTCCATCCAATAACACAATTCATTCTCTCGTCATCAGCACTCTCGTGTCGTTGGTTCATGCCTACTTATGACAGCGGCAATTTTGCAATTCAAGGCCACAATACGCAACAGCAGTCTACACGCGGTCATATCAGGGACACTATGAGTGAAGTAAAACGCATTCACACGTCGTAGCGTCGTTGTCGTGGTCGTCGTCGTCATCGTGTGTCATCGAAGCGCGACTGGCGCCATTTATAAATATTTACATGTACTTACCACACCCCCTTGCCACAGGCCCATATGCGGATGTACATCCCGAGCACAAACTGCACGATTACATTCTTTCTTGAGTAAAATTCTTATTGCAAATCAACACACGTCGCATTCTTCTATCGATAGCTAGGATCGTTCGGCTCCAGCTCGAACGATCCTAGTTAACTACTTTTGAGGATCCATAGGTAATTGTTAACTGGGAGTAATTAGACTTGTCCATGTGCATTTAGCTTTCGCACCGAACAACAGATGAAAACTCTCGCATTCCTCTTTTAATTGTCTCTCGAAATGACATATTCAACCAAAGCTATAATTAACACAGTATCGAATTCTTAGCAGTTACAACAGCAGCAGCAGCAGCAACAGCAGTAATTTAGTAGCACAGCGGCGGCAGCTGCACGATCCTTGAAATATTTGCGACCAAGTGCTAATTACACCCCTTTGCGTTTCTTCATCCACAGATGGCGAGTACCTGTTTGCCGACCCCGAGAGCAAACTTTCCAAGTACGGTCCGAAAAGCTGGCGATCATCGCACACGCACGTAAGTATACTCAACACACACACGCGACACAACGTAAACATTGTGGTATTCTAACCAACCCATCTAATACCTGCCTGCTTTCAGGGTCTCGACGCAAACGGGAAACCTCTCCTGGAGCTACACTTCCGCGTGCAGTTCTACATCGAGAGCCCGCTAATGCTGAGAGATGAAGTGTCCCGCCACAACTACTACCTGCAGCTCAAGTACAATGCCATCAACCGAGAACTGCCGAAAGAGTGCTCGGAGCAGTCTTTGCTACTGCTTGGTGGTCTCTCGCTACAAGCCGACCTCGGAGATTGCCAGGATGAGAATGGTAGCACCAGTGGAAGTAGTAGCAGTACACCAAGCGCTACCGGTAGTACAGGTACAGCTGCTGGTGGGAGCAATAGCAGCAGCAGCACAAATAGCACCATCAGCAATAATAACAGCACAAGCAACAACAACAATAACAACACTGGCAATAATGATTATTTCCGACCGGAAGAATACATCAACCCAACACTCCGCTCAGCATGGGGCATCACAGCTCTCACTTCTTGCCATCGGGAAAACCGGGGAATGTCACGGGCAGACGCCGAAACACACTACATCCGAGAGGCGTGTCACCTGAATGAAGTCATCAATGCTCACGTGTTCCGTATGAAACTGTCGAAAAATGAGGTGGGAATGGGTTCGGTATCTCTCAGCATTTACGCAAAAGGAATTCGAATTGCTGTCGATAACTCGACGACGACCACCTTCAACTGGCCCGGTATTGGAAAGCTGAGTTTCGATCGGAAAAAGTTTGAAATTCGATGCGGAGACAACAAGATTACGCTATACTCGGTGAACGACGACAAAAACAAAATGATATTAGCTTTGTGTCGGGAAACGCATCAATTTTCTATGAAAATTGCTCCTCGGCTAACTGAAGCGATCAAAAGGGAAGAGGAGGAAAGCAGTTGCATTCACGGTTACCCGTATCTTTACTCTCGCGCACTGAACCTCCCGTACAAAAGCAAAAGTGATCAGCGAATATCGGTCATTTCCAGTACAAGTTCGAACACCACCTCCGGCATCGTGAGCGATCGGGTTCATTCGGAGGATGAGCTTGAAATTATAATCAATACACCACCTTCGGCAACACTCGCGGCGCCATCAACGGAAAGTCTCGCACTGGCACATTTACTGGACTGCCCTAGCGTAAGTCGACAAACGTCATCCGTCGGACAGGTATCGCTGAAGGATCTCGAAGGTACGTTAGCAGCTCTTTCGGTACGATCGAACCAGACTGTGCATTCGATAAGCAGCGATAGTACGGAAGCGAAAGAAAGATATGGAAAGGATTGCGAATCATCTCCCACATCCCAACACAACATTGGCTCACAGTGTTCATCGACATGCAGTACTGTAGTCGTGGCGAATGACTGCATCAGCTTACCTCAGTCTAATGCAAATGGATCGATTGAACGACGTCAAACTTCGACCTGCAGCAGCCTAGAGCTGGGGTACAGTCACACTGCTCAGAATAGCACCCTGAGTGTTGCAACTAGCACTTGCTTGGATCACGATATCAACGAGGAGGAAGAGGAAACTAATTCAGGTGTTTACACACTAGCCCATGTGCCGCCAACAGAAACTAGTGGAGTGTACACGATGAACAGCAGTGAAATGACGGGTCAATCTTCCGAAATTGCCGAGTCCGAATCACACGAGAGTTCCCATTACGGAAGTTTCCAACCCTGTCAGAGTGAGATTGCAGAACCACTAGAACCGGTTGACTCTGTCGATGGTGACTTTAGACCTCGTCTTGACAGTAACATGAACGAGTTCCGTTTGCGTTCAGACTCCACCGTTTCTGCAGCAGGATCATTCCGAGGCGATGGTAGTGACCCAACCGATAATAAACACTCACTGCTAAGTGCAGAAGAATTGACCGATTTGATCGTTGGTCGGGGAACTTATCCCACGAGGAAAACGGTTAGTCACACGCTTGATTCAGATTGTGACTATGTTACACTACCATTGCCTCTAGAGGGGGAAAGCTATCTCCAGGGTAGCGAAGATACTGCCCCAACAGAAGACGAGTACGATGACGACGTTCTACCTCCAGCTCCTCCCAAACGAATTGATAGCAACCTGCCAACTCAACGGCAATCGCTGATAAGTCTTGCTTGTTCGGACGATTCTCCTCCACCTCCTCCTCCGCCCTACAATGCTCATCACGAAACTACGGGACTTCGTGGACCAGACATTCGAGCTGATGAAGCACCCGTCATTCCACTGCGAGATCCACCTCCATACCCACAAAAGCCGACCAACATGATACGGGAACGATCCGTTCCAGTTTCCATCATGTCAACACCCAGCACATCGAGTGTACAGGCAACGTCGATTCCGGAGGAAGTTCCAGCACGCTTTATTACCACCAGACCTCATATCAACATCCTCAAAGCACATACCAGCGTGGTTGGGGAGACTCCAAAGCCTAGCTATGCCGCACCCACTGTCAACAACATCAGCAATCTTTCGCAGTCGCCAATCCCTAGCGCCGTTACGGTAGCTTCGACAACGGCTAGCGCAATTGGCATCCCAGTGGTTCCGTATCATAAAAGCATTACCTCGCCTCCACCACCATATCCGGAAATGCCGAAACCTCCGCATCGAACCTGTGTTTTACTTCCCGTCATCAAACCACGACAATATCACCCGCCACCACCACCAACGATACCACGTCAACCGCCACCGCCACCACCCACACATGCACTAGCCACAGTCTACACCGGTCAACTGGCAAGATCCCAGATTGAACTCTACCAGCAGCAACTCTACAGTGACGTAGACTATGTAATCTATCCAATCCAAGATCCTTCAATTAGTCAACAGGAGTACCTGGATGCAAAGCAAGGCTCAATTTTGGCTGCTATGGCACATAGTCCACCACCTTCTGCGTATCTAGCCTATCATACCGTACGAGCACACAACCGAAGCTGGGATGCTTGCAAAAATCACGCCATCTACCGAAGCACACCTTACCTATCGATGGCTCTATCATCGAACTCTCGCTACGCATCCACTCAGAATCTTTCGGACACCTACGTCCAATTACCGGGAGCTTACTCACCTCTGTACAGCCCATCCGTAGCAAGCCTGTGCTCGTCGTATGAGCCTCCACCACCACCTCCTCTTCGACCAAGGCCCATCTCCAGCAGTTCATCATCGATGTTTGTGCGGTCCCGTTCCGACGACAACATTCTGAACTCGGTGGAAAGCACACCTAAAATACGTCGACTTCCACCTCCTCCGCCACCACCTTACGAAACAAGAAAAGCCATTCGGAAACCACCAATTCCTCTCCCGATGCCAGAAAAACAAACACCCCCAGCGGCTGTTAAAGTGGTAACGTCCGTAGAGAAACCTCCCGAGGGTAAGTTTCAATCCTCTCTTCACTCGGTCAACGCTAAACGCAACGTTTGTCTCACAGTTCCTGCGAAACCTTCGCCTACAAAACAGCCTGGTCCTAGTGCCAAACTGCAGGCACAGATTAAGAAACAATACCCCGACTTTGACTTCAGCACGCTGAGCGCAAACACTTCCATCGATATCAAAACGTTGCGGGAAAAAAGCAAAAACCTCGATCTTCCCCTCATTTCGGCTCTAATGCACGATCGATCCCTGCTGAAACAAACCCGTGCCTTTGTCATGCCAAAACATCCCGGTAGTAAAACGGCAACGTCAATCCCCACCAGCAATAGTACCACAACCTCCAGCCCGGTCCAGTCGAACGTGCCGACCCCGCACAAGTCCAAATATCCGGTGTCCGGTCTCAGCACAACGCAGCTCGCAAAACCACGCAAATCGTCGATCGTCAGCCATCGGCACCCGAACGACAAACTGCCCCCACTGCCGGGTCAAACCGCAACCGAAGGCAATAACTACGTGATGGATCCGACGCCGGCAAAACAGAAGAGCTACAGCTCCTCGCAACCCAGTGCCTGAATGATCAGAACCCCAGATCGCTGACAGACAGACACGCCCGATGATGGGAACAATCATGGAAAACGATAGACTTTTACGTTTTGGAAACATTTTGTGTCATGCTAAAGCTAAGCTAAATAGGTTTTTGTCGTCTTAGTTGCATTTTTATAAAATGGACCATTAGATTATTTGTTTTGTGTTTAGTAAGTAAATGGCAGCAGCGACGAAAGTCACAAGGAAGATCCTGGAACAAAGCCCACAATATGACCCCACCGATCGGACACTTTTTTTTCTCTGTCGCATTCTTTTTTAGTAATCAAGAAGATGCCAAACCTCTACGAAAGCGAAGCACACAAACTCCAACAACGTTCCAAGCTTTCTTGTGGCTTTCACTAACTAAAATGCCTACGGTCATAACAAAGTGGAAGATAATAGCAGATTTGGAAGGGAAACGAAAAACACACAAACAAAAAATAAACACATTGTAGGATAGTTAAATGGAATATCTTTCAATAGTGAAAATCACTCAGGATTTTTTTATTAGAAAGCTCGTTTAGGCAAACCTAGTTCGGTTGTATTTTCTTAGCTGTAGCAAATCTTAAGTGTAAATAGGGATCAAAACAAGTTATGGCACAACACACACACAATCGATTTATGCTCCGGGTACGAGTGTCGACAAACCATAATTTTGGCATGATTCGTAAATATGGATTTAGAAGAAAGAAGCAAGGTCGCGTGCAAATTCAGTCACAACACAAACATCCATAAAAGTCGTGCCAAATTTACCCAATAAGTAGCTCACGAAAAAAAAATCATAACATTCATGAATGCTAGAATAGATAGAGTATATTGAATGCCACACAAGGAGGACAAGACTAATGATTAGAATAAAGCAGAAAGAAGGTCAAAATAAAAGCAATAAAAACTTTCCTTTCGAAATGTTTACAAACACTCTGTATAGATAAGTATTCGTCCGATGGAAAAGACCCCTGTTATTTTGAATGTAGAACCAAACGAACACTGAGTAAAAAATAATGGAATACTACACTCAAAGTGAGCCGCCATATTTATTTGATACTGAACGGAAGCGAGAGAATGTGTGATACCGCAAAAAAAGCTGGAAAGTTTGGATCGAAGACAAAAAGCTTAAGATCAACACAGGGGCAAGTAATATGATAATGGTACACATTTGCTCAAATTACCTACTGTAGGAATCTTGGTATTTGTAAGTGGTGCACGAGTGCATTGGCTTAGGATAGAGTTGAATTTTATTTAAAAGTATATTTTATTATTCTTTGTTTGAAGTGAAAGAAGGTAGAGATTATTCTAGGAAACCACTGACAAAAAAAACGAGTACGAACTGTTTTTAGGGAGTAATTAAGTAATCGTTATGTTTTTCCTATGGATATTTTAATAGATTTTTATTAACATTCTCTCTGCTCTATACAACACAGCTAAGGTTGGCATATGTACAGAACAATCTAGGGTGTAAAGCTACATATAGGTTAGTTTTTATTAGAATTTTCTTCTTTATAAGAGAAAATCCAGAAAATAAAATCAAAACTAAATTAAAAATTAAAACAAAACTGGTTGTTCTGTGTTTTACTTGTGCAATCGCACGATGACAGTTTCCAACGAGTCCACAGAAAATCGTTCAAAGTAAACACGCTCCCTTTTGGGAGATGATCCAGCGACTATCTCTCCACTGTAGAACATTGCGGTTAGATCCAGTGAAATGTTCTTTGAACCGAGATTGGTGATAGCGGCAAGTGAACTTCTTCGTGGGTACCACCTTTCAATCACCACAACGTCATTCTGGCTAGACTTTATGTCGGTATTGGACAGCTTTTGTCCCTCTTTGGTGACAGCATTCAAATAGATCGAAGGCGACCGCTTCCTCAAGGCAATCATTTCCAGTACAATATCTAAATGATGATACGATGCGGAAGCGCTTTTCGGCAACCATGGCAAGGTTCCGCGTCCTGTGAACTGACTTCCACCCCATGCCATAGCGGCAAGGTGGTGCAAATGTTGCGTCTCTAAGTGCTCACCGCTTGGATCGTGAGCTTCCTCGAGAGCTATTTCATCGCCATAGAAAATACTGACCGTACCAGGTAACATGAGCTGCATCAGTGTCGCTGCCAGAGTGGCATTTGGACTCAATCCGGAAGACAAACGTCGCTCGCTAACACCTCCCATACTCCAGTGAATCCACGGATGTTCAACGCCCTTCAGCAGTTTATCACCGATAACATCGTTAACTGAGCTAGCAATCACATCAGTCCCATTCGAAGCATCCAACAACACATCCACCAAATCCACATGGTTGAGAATATTGATGACAATTGAGTCAGGAACTTGTTCGATAAATTTTTTGCTCACGATTAAAACTCTATCACCTCCCAAGGTGTACTTCCATTCCTTAATGTTTTCCAGCAGCAATGGATCGGCGTGGAAATGTTCCAGTCCCTTGATATAGAAGCCATCGACACCACCTTTGGCCAACCAAAATCGAATCACACTAGTGATAACGTTCTCCTGCTCAGCTGGTAACGATCTGGCCAACCGGAGGAATTCACTCGTCGGTATATCATCCGTTCTATTGGGTAAATGGTCTACGTCAATCGTCGGAGGATTCAGATGATCCACAAACGGGTAAATCGGAAGGTCCAAGATCAGAGAAATATTTCTCTCATGCAGTGCGGCAGCGAATTTTTGTAGATCTTCAACCCGTCCGAGCACCTCGTCCACAGCCGTCAGCGAGGTAACATCCTGGAAGTGGTCCGGGTAGTGCTTCGAGGGAAAAATCGAATTCAGTCGAACGGCTGCGATTCCTAGACTTTTAAAATACTCGGCTCGACTGATCAAACCTCGAATGTCGCCCAGACCGTCATCGTTGGTGTCTTGGAAGCTGGCCGGGAATACTTCGTAGAAGACGGAACCTTTGTACCAGGCGACTCTGTGAATTTGGAGAGAATAAACAACAAAAATATATTTACTATCAGGTTTTGACGAATTGTAATAGGATAGTATAGTAGACAACTACAGGCCCGCTGAGAAGGGACCCCGTGTTTTGAACAGAAACTGTAATTCCGACCAATATTATTCGACAAAAATTTGTTTTAATATGAAATTAATTTTTTTTATGTATATAACGATAGTTTGTCTCTCTGAGAATATTGAGTTTCTATACAAAAATTTCCTAGAAATTTTGGTTTTTCATTTCTTACAAAAGAAACGTATAGGATACGCTCAAACTTTGATAACTTTTTCTCATATACCAATCGATCCAGCTCGACAAATTGGGACAATCTCTGTATGTGTGTGTGTTTTTTGGAGAGCAGAAAAATCTTTAAAGAATGCCCTAAACAGGAAAAACATGTACAAAAACCAACATCTCAGGCAACGGGTTTGGGCTGCCACCCGACTCGCTAAAACAATTGCTCTTGCCCAGAACCTGATTCCTCCTCGGCACTACTTTACGGCATAAATTCGGGAGGGTTTTTTTACGTGCATGGCACCCACTATAACCCAACTATTTAGTAGTTAGTACGTTCAGTAGGGTTACAGCACACTGAACACCACCAGCTCTCGACACAGACTGGCAGTTTCTGCATGGCAGTCGGAAAGCTAGCTGTGGTTCGAGACTTAATGTTGTTCCCCTAGGAAGACAATCTGGGCGGCAAACTTCAGATTGTCTTATATATCAAGCCCTTCCCTTATGCCATTCATCACCGCTGCTCCCTTCTCGTACCATTCAGCACCACTTACTCGTTGAGCTCCTGACTTATTCGCAAAGTACTCAGTCTAGTCCCCGACGATGGACCTAGCCTACTCCGACAGAGAATTCCTCGGCGAGAGAAGTTCTCTCGATACCAATTCTTCTTTGGTTTTAGCACCACAACTTCTTAAGCCCTTTGGCTCCCTTCTTGTTCCATTTTGCCCCACTCCCCGATGAGCCATTCAGCTCCTGAGTTTACTAAAATCTTGTTCGCGAGCTACTCGGTCTATTCTGTGACGATGGACCCAGACTACGGAGAATTCCGCGCCGAGAGAGGTTCTCCCGAAACCGAGCTAGTCAACCGGGTGTCAAGATCAGCGCGGTGATTCCGGTGGAGCAGGGCGTCTAGTTCAGGGCCGGCGGAAAGCGTGGGTAGTATGGGTAGTACTACCCACTCGAAAATAACCGAGTGGGTAATTACCCACTCGAAATTTTTAACCATTTTAAAAAATTTAGATGTGCGACGCATTCATCTCGCACTACACACATTTGAAAACATCGATGTACCACAATTCCATTTGCATAAACGAACGTGATTTAATGTGAATGTAATGTAAGCGTGTGCATTGCGAAAAGGGAAAAAAATCCTTACTAATGGACCCCTCACCCTATGCTTTCTACCCACTCGGGCATAAAGTGTTTCACCGCCCCTGGTCTAGTTAACTGATGCCCCGACGACCCGCGACTGGTGGTGTCCCGTCGCGGTCAACTCAATGTAGACCCCGGCGGTCAATCTAGCTAACGTTGATGGAGCCTCTCGGGTCAACCGGTAGGGTGCCCTGGTCGATCTTGCGATTCCGGGTGGAGCGTGGCGTCCGGTTCGCTGGTACCCCGGCGACCCAAACCCGGTTTTTTTATCGTGGTCTACTCGACTAGTCCCCGGCGGTGAATCTAGCATACTTTTACGGAAAGTTTCCCTGCTATGATTGCTCTCCCGAAACCGTTACTGGCTGTTTATCACGCTATTTCCTTTGTAAGGCAGTCATTATCTGCGCCACCACTCTGTTGACCACTTTCCATGTGTTCACGTCGCTTGTCATTCAGTAGACGACATTATCCGAGTTGTTGTCCGGCCCTCCCGTTTCGAGCATTGCGAGCTATTGTGTTCGTTGCCTTCACCGACTTTTCGCAGGCGTAGTCGACGTGGTTGTTGAAGCTCGACCGCCATCGATTATCACTCCTAATTGTTTCTGTGCACGCTTCGATGCAATCATGTGCCCTCCAACGTCGATCTGCATCCGCTGAACTGCTTACAGTTGCGTACATCCCGTTTCAAAAAGTTGGACCGAAAATGGAGCCCTGAGAAACGCCCGCTGTGACTCGCGTTAGCTTCGCTCGTCTCGTACAGTAGTACAGCTCTTCGCTTCTGTTTAGATGCCTTCGCGGCACTCTCGAGCACTGTCCTAATTCCATCCACTGTCGATGCTTCTTTGCGGAGTCCGAACTGCATCTTGGACAATTTGTGCATTTTGTCAACCTGTTAGGTTCTTTCCAGGAGTTTTCCGAGTGTATCCAGCAGACATATGGGCCAATGCGAGGCCGAATCGCCCGGTGGCTTCGGCAGCAACACCAGTTCATATACCTTCCACATTTCGGGGATGTTGCCTTCATTTAAATACTTCTACAGTACCATCCTAAAAATGTCCAGATATGTCAGGATCGCTGTTATCAGCACCACGTTTGGTATTCCATCCGGACCAGGGGCTTTCTTAATGTCAGGCTTTTCGATGCTTCTGCGAGCTTAACGTTAGTCGCTTGCCGATCGTCCGTGTTTGCTCCTTCTTCTTGGTTGTACGGTGTCGGTGGCCAGATAGTTGGATCGTGCTTCGGTAAAAGACCATCGACGATTATCTTCAGCTTATATGGGCTCATTTTCACCATCACGGCTCGGTACGCGTCGCCCCAGAAATTGGCGTCTACTTCTCGGCACAGTTACTTGGGGCAATCTGACTTGCTAAGCCTTATCTCCCATTTAAAATCGGCTTCCCAAAACGCTGCCTTGTGCTCTTCTCTATCTGGTTCCGATATTACTCTCTGAGTCCGCCTTCTGGCTCTGAGACAAGCAGTGCGTAGCGTACTGAGCGCCTCATGTCACCAGTAAGCTGGACGCCGTCTATTGCATGGTTGTTAGATATCCACGCTCATTGTCCTGCCAACGTCCCAAGTGCCTCAACGAAGAGTTCTTTGTTGAAGGCTTTCGACTTCCACTTTCGCTCGCCCGCATCCTTCTCCGTGCCTGAGGAGGGTTCTGTTGGTCAACGCGGTAGCGAATCGCCTGGTGGCCGCTATGCGTATACGTTTCGCATACTCTCCAATCCTTGTTCGCCGTCAATGAGGAACTACAGAATGTAACGTCGATGATAGACTCCATCCCGTCTCTTCGAAATGTGCTAACAGAATATGCCACAATCGTACGTCTAACTTCGCTAGAGCTTCCAGCAGGATGAACCCTCTTCTGTTGGTTACTCTACTGCCCCACTCCACAGCCCAGGCGCATAAGTCACCACCAATCACTATCGGCTTCCGACCGATCAGCTACTCGGTTAACTTCTCCAGCACAAGGCTGAATTGTTCTACTATCCACCTTGGGAGCAACAGCTGCACACGAAGACGCCATTGGTATTGGCGATCACTTCTTGAAGGGGGGTTCTGCCCATAACTTGTATCACAGCCGTTCCCGATCTATCCGCCACCCAGCTACCGTTATCAGGATCGGGGCTTGATACGGCTCTGCAATCAAAGAGAAATCAAACATAGGTTCTGTCGTAGACCGTCACAACAGTTGCTGAGCGGTGTCACGGTGATTCAGTTTTTGCTGGGTTATCTCCATTACCGTTGGCCTGCAGTCGCCCTCTTGTAGGTAAGGCATTTAAAGCCTCCCGCCTGATGGTAGTTTTAATCCGCTAGAGTGCAAAGCATGCACTTCGGTCTCGGCATGCAGTCTCTCGCAAGATGGTCCGTCTCGCCGCATTTCTAGCACATCCCGGATATATTCAGGCCTTTGCAAGCCCCTGCCAAATGTCCAAAGCCCAAACACTTGAAGCATTTCTCCGCTTGATTATTCACTCGTGGGGCGGCTCTCAATGGGCATCTCGACCATCCAAACGTAACCTGAGTTCCTCCATATCCCTTCTTTGACCATCGTCATGTACACCTCGCCCAGGTTACACTGCTGCTTCAGTGCGCCTCTCAGCTCGTCTTCCGTCGTGATTTCATCAAGGTCCATCTCCGGGTTTAAGGTTTTAACTTCTGCCTTTTCACCCATTGATTTGGTAGTGGTCTCTTGCAAGGTCGAGTTGCTAGTCGTGGGATCCTTCTTCAACTCTAAGAGCATATCGCCTTTTTGGGTACGCCTGATTCTTACCACGTTTTTTCCCAAATCCCTCAGCTAAGGGTCCTCTCTAATCTTCTTGAGCAGCGCTGCATTCGTCGTCACGTCATTGACATTGATGAGCACAGCTTCTCCCTTCGGCGCCTTCTGATGGCCCGAGGCTTTTCCTTTCCACTTCACTCCCCTTTTCGCTCCTCGAGTGTTTGACTTTTGGGCCCGCTTGGTCTTCCGTCTCCAGGTGAGGTTCTTGTCCTCTTTGGAGCCACGGAAACTGGCGTGTTCTTCACTCCAATCAGCTTCTCCTTCCCTTGCTTTGGAGGGAATAGGAAGATAGTAGCTTTAGCCGACGTCAATGCTGGCCCAGCTACATCAGGTCCCCGTTGCCGTGTCATACTCCTTCACGGCAGACACTAGCGCCCTTCGGATTCAGAGAACCATCTCATTAATGCCCTTATGGACGTTATTTCTCGCATCCATAAACTTGTGGAGCTCCTCAACCAAGTACTTTGCTGCCACTATTTTAGGCTTCTGTGCGATGTAACTCATCCGGCCGTGCTCTGGCTGATGTTGCTGCTGCCTCTTCTCCTTCTGCTCTTTCTGAATAACATCAGCTGTTGCTGGTGGTGACCAAATCACCAGCGGTGAACGGATTCGCCGGGGAATGGTCTTTCCGAACCTAGTACCAGAAACTAAATGGTGACGAGCTTTGAACATACCTGGGGACAAGGGTTTGTCGGGACGGAGGCAGCCGTACTGTTAACCCAATTACCATTTCAAGTCGGTGTCATCCTTCCTTACACAGTTAGTAGAACAGCGCGCCTGTCAACCCAAAGTCGCCGTCCAATTCGTGAACCGTGTCCTGTCCGTTGACGTTCGCCATGATCAGTATGCCGTAATCAGGATGTTACTGGCATCGATCCTGGTGTGCCAGTTGGCTGTGCTAGAGTGCTTTTACTGCTAAGATCTTTGATTATTGAAATCGAGGATCTTAGCAGAAGCGGCAAAGACTCACTTCGTCGGAGCTGCTCTCAGAATTATGGGTTTTTTAGAGGATCAGCAGAGCCCAATCCAAACCATATCCTAGCAAGACTCCCCTGCAACCTCGCAGTAGGTCTGGAGGGTTGGGTAGTCAAGCCCCTGAACTGTTGTCCTTCCTGTCCATGCGGCCCCCAAAAATATATGTGTATGTGTGTATGTAAAGGTATGTATTAGGGTGGGGCAAAATGGTCGTTTTTTCAGCACAGCACTTTTTTGGTTACTTTTGGGGTCCCAAACAACTGTGCAAAATTTGGGGTCGATTGGTGTTGACCCGGCGTAGCGCATTGCGTTTGAAATTTGTATGGAGATTAGTATGGGAAAACCTACATTTTTGCATTTTTAATTCTACAGACTACAATTCTTCCTTTAGTATGCAAACAAATAGATAGAAGTGTAGTCCAGGATATGTTGAACAACTTTGCCGAAGGATGTATGGTGTTAGAATGTCTCTAAGCCAAGTTATAGCTGTTCAAAGTTCGATACATCGAATTAAATGCCAAAAATCATTTTTATTGCCAGGAAGAATTGTAGTCTGTAGAATTAAAAATGCAAAAATGTAGGTTTTCCCATACTAATCTCCATACAAATTTCAAACGCAATGCGCTACGCCGGGTCAACACCAATCGACCCCAAATTTTCCACAGTTCTTTGGGACCCCAAAAGGAACCAAAAAAGTGCTGTGCTCGATTGATGTGGCTATGATTACGTTTTTCCATATAACAATGCCCCACCCTAGTATGTATGTGTATGTATGTGTATGTATGTGTATGTATGTGTATGTATGTGTATGTATGTGTATGTATGTGTATGTATGTGTATGTATGTGTATGTATGTGTATGTATGTGTATGTATGTGTATGTATGTGTATGTATGTGTGTGTATGTGCGTCTATATGTATATGTCCAAAAATGTCGCTCACTTTTCTCAGAGATGGCTGAACTGATTTTCACAAACATTGTCTTGTCAGAAGTACGACATACCCATTGGCAGTTATTGAATTTCTAATAGATCCAACTTCCGGCTCCGGTAATACAGGGTGATGAGAGCGATTATACAGCCAATCCCGGTTTTAACGAACTCTGCGATGAACGTAAAAAGGTGAAAATGTTTCCAAACTGACCACAATTACTTGGATTTGTAGTACTAGTTCACTAACAGCCACTCAAAGTCTCTTTGACCACATTGACCACCATCATGGGTTTTCGGAGGAGGGCATAGCGTAGTTGGTAAATCGATTGCCTTGTATGTAGCTCACCCGGGTTTGTTTCTCAACTCCGCACATAGCGTTAGAATTTTTTCTAACCCATAAAGAGGCGAATGACCATAAGGTTAAAACCTCTATAATCAAAATAAAAAAAATCATGGGTTGCAGAAGCACCGGCGGAAGTATCCAAATTCAGAATAACAGTCATATCGGTTTCTCGGAGATGACTTGACCGATTCGACCGAACTTAGTCTCTAATGAAAGATTTCATCCCCGTAAATGGCTGGCAGCTGGTTGTGTCGTGTAGTGAAATAGCAAATTCATAGACATCATAGACGATTCCGGAAGTACCCCGGAAAAGTAGCTATCTGTTAAAATTAACAAACTCACATCAGTTTATCGGGGATGGTAGGGCCGATTTTCATAAACTTGGTCCCAAATGAAAGGTATGTTATCCGAAATCGAATTCGTGTTTCCGATTCCAAATATCTTTCAAATGCAGTTGATCAGTAGATTTCATACGCATCAGACGCAAAAGCTTCTCTGCTGGTTTAAATCTGAAAAATCAGTGCGCAGACAATAGTTATTGTTCTCCTCACTTTAAACAATAAACGGAACCCTCAATAGTTTTCTGAGCGGAATAAAAAAAATGGAGACATCTAAGAAGAACACGTTGGTTTTCGAATTCCCGATTGACGCTCCAGGACCATCTTTAACCGACATTCGCTTTGTGAAAAATATAAACGCCGATCCGGCGACAATGGACACATGCTACCGGAACGCTGATGATAGATGCATCTTCATTCGCTTCAAATCAGCTGAAGCATTCAACGAAGCCAGACTACGAAATCCGGATAACCTCACTTTCTGGTATGGTGATGGGAACACGACCAAAGTTAAGATGTCCGTTGCGGGAGGAATCTACAAATATATTCGTATTTTTAATCTGCCTCCAGAGGTAGATGACGACGACATCGGCCGAGTATTATCACGTTATGGTAAGGCACAGAAACACGTGCGAGAAAAGTTTCCGCCGGAATGTGAGCTTGATCTGTACTCAGGAATTCGCGGGGTTTATATGGACATTCAAAGAGAGGTTCCGGCTTCGCTCTTCTTCCACGGATTTACTATGAAGGATTTAAGAATCGCTGCTTCTTCTGCAGAGCCGATGATCACCTGAAGGCCAATTGTCCAACATTGGCTGAATCAAGCGGAAAAAACAGCAGCAATGAATCTGAAATAGCGAACACAAAGACATATGCGCAGGTTATAATAGAAGGTCAGGGGACATCTGCTAAACCCACAGCCGGGTCCAGCCGGACCGCTGAGCAGCCATCAGTTGAATTGTCCAAGGAACATGGCGGTGTTCAAAATGGCGTCACAAATAGTGAGGAATACGTGGAGGATGCAGAAACCGATATAAGCAATGAAGAAATGGACGTAGACAATGCGGGATTGAGGCTGAAGCGAGCATTGACCGATAGCACAACTTCCCACTCGGAGGCAGGATCGAATGAGTCACAGGACGAAGCAGAGACAACAAAAATATAGAAGAGCACATCCAAGAGGCAGAAAAGTAAAGATGAAACAACAGGACAAGCTACGGAGCCTAGTCCTCTGGAATCTATCCAAAACATTCCCAAGGATATGGACGGAGATGTTGAAACCGCTACGCAGTACGAGAAAAGCCAAGCTAGACCGAAGCGAACAACTGGACGCAGTACTAAACGATGAAAGGTGAGGTAAACTTATAATCATAGCTCAAACATCATGAATTTGATTCGAAAAATTGGATCAATCAACATCAATGCTATAGAAATTGCGGCTAAAAAACATCTGTTTAAAGACTTTGTCCTTAATTCGGACTTGGATGTAGTTTTCATCCAAGAGGTTCATTTCGAAAACTTTTCATTTTTGCCACAATATACGGCTTACGTAAATATTAGTAAACAAAATAAAGGAACCGCCGTATTAGTTCGAAAATCGATACCAGTCAAAAACCCTTTGCTGGACCCTTCAGGACGAATAGTTTCTTTAGAAATCAATGATATTAACTTCATAAATATTTATGGGCACTCGGGAAGCCAGTATCGATCTGAGCGAGACGATATGTTTAAAAATGAACTAGCGATACATCTAAACAGACCTAGTGCAAAACATCATGTCATTGGAGGGGATTTCAATTGTGTAGTCGATCAAAGCCATACAAAGAACCATGCTTATAACATCAGCACAGGACTGAAATCCTTAATTTCACTTCTGCGCTTGAAAGATTTAGACAGGGAAGTCAACAAAACTGTTCCTATGAAATTTACTTTTATTAGAGGTAACTCTGCATCTAGATTGGATCGTTTCTATGCCACATCAGATTTTGTTAAAAGGGTGAAGAACTTTGAAACGATTCTAGTAATGTTCTCCGATCATCATGCGGTTAGATTTCAATATACGATTGATTGTAGCGATAAAACAACTCCCGTCGGCCGCGGCTATTGGAAGGTGAACAGTAGCTTTTTGAAGGACGAGGAGAACAGAAGTGAGTTTTCTAGTCAATATAATGAAATAAAGTTAAGGGAAAAATACACGAAAAATTTTTCAGAATGGTGGTCTATAGATCTAAAGGCAAAGATTCGACAATTCTATCAAAAAAAATCAAAGACGCTCAATAGAAAAGTATCGAATATGAAAGAATCTTTGTATATAGCATTAGGAAAATGCATAGATAAGCAAGCTATAGGTGAAGATGTCTCATTGGAGTTAGGAGAAATCAAATAAAAATGGTAGAAATAGAGCATAATCGTCTGTCATATTTGGAACAATATATTAATCAGGCATCCTTACTGGCTGAAGAGAAAATGAGTATGTATCAAATTTCATCACAGATCAAAAAAAAAAACTCGACCCTTAAATTGAAAAATTCCGACGAGGACAACAGATGTAATAGTGCAAAAGCCTACGAACACTACAAAAAAAAAATTTACAAAGATAGAAGACGACAAAAATTTTGACAACTTTGCAGTTTTAAGATATATCACAAACCAACTAAGTACAGAGCACCAAGCATATTTACAAAACCCCTTTAGTGAGCTAGAGCTGAAAAACGTTATTACAAATGCAACAGAAAAGAAAGCACCTGGGCCTGACGGAATTAGCTACGAATTTTATGCTTGTCACTTTGATTTACTGAAAAATGACCTACTTAAACTTTGCAATGGAATTTTAAACGGAACAATTAAACCTGCAGATAATTTCTTCCCAGGCATAATAACGCTTATTCACAAAAAAGGGAATAATGCAGAGCTAGAAAACTTCAGACCAATTAGTTTATTGAATACAGACAACAAAATATTAATGAAACTGATAGCGGGTCGTTTCACGAAAGTAATGGAAAATTTACTAGAGGAAGGACAAACAGTGGGAAAAGAAAACAGGTCATGCCTAGATAATCTAGATGCAATACGAAATCTAATAGTCAAAGCTCAACAATCGAAAAAGTATAAATTTATATTATTAACTATTGATTTAGAGAAAGCCTTTGATTCGGTGAGTCACGAGTGCTTATGGAGGATATTGGGAAAATTCCAAATTCCAAATCAATTGATTATGTGCTTAAAAGCTATATACAAAAATGCTACTTCTAGAGTTTTAGTAAATGGGTTTTTGACCCACTCGTTTAAGATTGGTAGATCAGTTAGACAAGGATGCCCAATGTCGATGATTATGTTCTCCTTATACATAGAACCCTTAATAAGATCTCTGTATTCAAGTTTGAATGGACTACTACTCACAAATAAGTTTCTTAAAGTATTCGGATATGCAGATGATTTGACAATTGTAATTAGGAATGAAAATGAATTCAACTTAGTTATGAAATTAATAGACGAGTTTTCTATGTTTGCTCACATCACCATGAATCTCAAAAAATCAGCTTTTCTCAGAATAAATGAATGTAAGATGGGTCCAGTTCAAATAAAAGAAAAAGAAAATGTTAAAATATTAGGAATGATAGTAGATAAAAACTACAAAAAAATGATCGAAAAAAATTGCGAGGATTTGATACAGAAAATACAGGCATCTCTCTCCATTCACAGCTCAAGAAATCTAAATTTAATCCAAAGAGCATGGTTTCTGAATACATATGTTTTAGCCAAATTATGGTATATTGCACAGATCTTACCAATGGAAAACAAATATTTTGCAAGAATAAAAATTATAACAGGTAGGTTTTTCTGGCAAAACAATCCAATCTATAAAGTATCAAGAGATCAGTTATAGGGTGATGAGCCTATTTTCACCATACTAAGCAAGGTGCCTCACTAATTCGGTAATTTCTTGCCTTACAATCAATGGAATGCGTAAAAATTGACATCAACCGCTGTGCTTCGTGGTTAAGAACCAATATAATAACACAAATGCGTTGAAAACAGTAAAATTCTCGTGTTTGAGCACAATGAAAGCTCGAATCGAGTGCCCCTATTGTTGCGCTACCATTTGACTCAATGCGTTGAACAAAGATGGCAGGCACTGCTCTAACCAACGGCTTGAAATGGGTACGGTGATAATAGAAACATGGTGCAAATAGGCTCATCACCCTACTTGTGTTCGGAAAAAGGAGGTATTGGCCTAATAGACGTAGAAAACGAAAGCACTTTTTATAAACTCTCTGATATCTAAAAGCAGAAGTTTCATTCACAAACACTATTTGCTGGTAACGGTTGGATTGGTAACGGTCTACGAGCAACAACGGAGTTGATAACAATGTCCCAAATTATAATACGAGATGCGAATTTGGATTCCTGTATGAAAATTTACAACCATCTTAGAGCAGAAAAAATTGTACCCGTTAAAATACAAGAAAAGTTTCCTCAAGTTGACTGGGATAAAATTTGGGAAAATATGAGTAAAAATTTTATAACTTCCTCAGCAAAGTCAAGTGTTTGAGATTTTCAATGACATTGTGCCAAACCAAGTTAAACTGTCCAACCACAATATCAATCACACAAGCAATTTTGTGTGTGAAACATGCAGAGATGTAGACAACAATGTACACAGAATCAAGAAATGTAAAGGCTCAAAACTGGTTTGGGATTGGATTACAAATGTAGTTAAACACAGATATAAAGTCAATCATACAACACCAGAACTAGTATTCACAGACGTTTTTATTGTTAAAAATTATAAAAAGAAGGCAGCTTTATTTTTAGTTTCGGAGGAAATTAACTATAATATGAAAAATTACAACAAAGGCAGCCTTTTCGATTTTCAAAGGAAATTAAGAAACATAAGATGGAATAACAGATATGCTTTTAGAAAGCATTTTGGTTCAGCTCTAAACACATTTTAAAATAAATGTTTGAATGGAGAGAGAATCAGAAAAGATTTTTAGGAATACTTACAACCAATGTATAAATTAGTTTGTAAGTAGTTGTAAGCCTGTTTTATATGTGATTTCTTGTAAGAATGTAATAAAATTTAAAAAAAAAATGCATGAAACGTCGAGATGTTATGTTATCTCGATTTTCGACTGAAATCGACTTTTTAAGACCTGGCCGATTTCGCATCCTTTTTTCAATTTGAAAATGTTCGTAAACAGGCATAAATTATTCTTCCTACACATGGTGCGAACATTACCCTTCTTCTTCCACCAGCAGATCAAGACGACGACCAAACCGCCAATTACTGGTTCTGATGGTTCAAATGTTCGATTTGGCATTATTTCTTTTACAAAATTTTAGAACTCGAGCTTTGATTTCTTTTCTTGTATATAGTTGTCTTGTCATATAAAATAAAAATGTAATATATACATTTAAAAAGTTTTTAATGAATATAAACAACGATGAAATTCTAGTGTTCATGGTTGAGAAAGGCACAATTGCTAAGAAGTTTTAAACAGTTTTTTTTAAAATTCAGGTTGTTTTTTATTCCTCGATAGTACTACAAACAAACTATCTATCGCTTTTTCAATTAAAATTTGAATAAAAACATTTTGATTGTCGAACTATTGGTGGGGGCCCTTATGTATGAATTTTCTCTCTCCGGCCCTGGACAACTTTTAATTTTCCAAAAGTACTAGAATAAAACAATGTTACGGGAGTGACAACCTGTGAGAGATGACGCAAGTACACATCGAAGTGTCATAACGTAGATACCATTGTAGCATGTGACTGAAAACGTATGTTGTGTTTTTGGATAACACAGAGGTAAAGGATCTACAAATAGATCGACACAGAAATGTTCGATACCAAAGCTAGCTACCATAAATTTCAATATTCTATTAAGCTCTAATAATCAAATATAGCTACCTAAAAAGTTATTTCACTACTACCTTTAAAGAAGGTTCGACGAAACCCACTATTGTATATTTTAACTTTTCATGGAACATAATATTGCTGAATCGACATCTATAGCAACCAAGCGCCTCCTTCAGTACATCAGCACCGACCGATAAACACCACGTAAGCGCAAACTTCTTCTGTTTGTTCCCGGAATTATTCACTTTCATCGTTTATACGACTGCATTGTCAACATGCAAGCCGTTCCCAACCACAAAAAAATCACCACCCTCGCCTCATACTCTACTTCAACCCCATACTTACGGTGGATTACACGACTTGGGTAGCGTTGCTATCATCGTTACAACAATGCCCACCATGGCCGCGATTCCAGACAGAAACACAAAAAAGGTACACTTCCGGATCAGCGGCCAGTTCCAGTACACGAAGCTTGGCATTCCCTTGGTGATGGGTATTTTCAACGTTCCCGTCAGATACATCCCATTGTCCTGCACCTTCCCGTCGCTTGTCTTACGCAGGTGCTGATAATCTCCGAACATGTTGCCGGCTCCTGTCGTACAACCACCAACCATTCCAATTCCGGAACTACCGGAGGAACTGGTTTCTGCAGCAGGATCATCGCCGGCTACTATATCGCAATTGTCGCTGTTTCCCATATCCAGTGGAGTCAACGGATGAGTGAAATCCAACGGTGGACTGGGGGTTCCCGGCAGTAGTAAACATGTGGATGCGTCCTCTTCCGGGAGGAACGTCGACACCGAAGGCGATGTAGTCAAAGACTCCGGCAGATCGGCACTCAACAGCGTCGGATCGGTGGAGATTTGCAAATGGTTCATTGTCTGTTCCGTTTGATTGATATGCCCTTTTTCTATTACTGTTTCATCAGGTTCAAATCACACGAAAGTGCAAATTCTCACTGGTTGCACAACACTGTCTAGCACTCTACTACAGCAGCTCACTGAAGCAGTGTGCGGAGCAAGATGGTATCTATTTTGCTCACGATGATCGACAATAACACCACTCGGATATGGGCCCCAGTCGGTAGCACCAATACCAGCAACCTGGAGGGTGGGTAAACGCTTACGGTTGTGATGAGCACGCGAAAGGCGGTGTCGCTATTCAATTGACACAAATCAACGAATAAGTGATCACTTGATCGTGAAAATGTTATTGAATTGGGAGAACACTTGTGGTCACCAACAACGTCACAATAAAGTCACTTTCCAAGCGAATATTTTAAACACCAAATCTTCGCTAATCAAGGCTATTGTATCTCACGCACTACGACTGAATGAAAAGAATCATTTATAGCAGAAGTAAAATGTTCCAAAGTTAGGAAAAGATCTGGCGCATGCGCGGGATTTTCTTATTTTTCACCAACACGCGGAAATTTTATCCCTAAACAAACGGCGTGTATGATATGCATTGTTTGGGAAAATTTATGCAATGTCTGCATTTAGAGCATATACATCGTAGAACAGAAAAAGACATGATAGGGTGGCATTTTTGAGTATCATAGCAAGATGTTAAAAGGATGTGGTATACTAGAACTATTTTGATCCTCACCATACTTTTAACCTGGATCGATAACTAAATTGTTGAGATTTTTCTATGCACAATTGTATAATTGTTAATATAAAAATTAAATATTTTCTAAAAACGTGCTCGATCCATCCAACAGTGTGATGTGTAATGTGTAATTCTTATAACTCTTCATTCGAATATTATATTGATTGAGTACATTTAAAACATTATGTTACGCGATGTTTTTGATAACACATACTAACAGGTCAAGAAATCTCAAATCAGCATGGACCCAAGCAACACGGTATGTTGATAAGCTGTTTTACAACACCTGTGACAAACATTAATTTGTGAAAATATTCGTGCAGCAAGCGTTATTCAACTGATATACAATTAAAAAGCGCAAGACGTGGAGCTTATACGCAACAGGTTCATTTGTTACGAATGATGTACCAAGAATCATACTAACTACAGAGATTGTTGCAATAATGCTAGCGATTGCTTTGAAAACAACTTTGTCGAAATGAAATGAAACTTAATGTGTTTCATGAAATTGTTATTCAAACAAAGCATAATTATTATGTCCACATTCGAATATGACAATATTATTAATGTGGATGAAAATGTATAACCAATAAAAATGAATCGAGTAATTGTTGAAAATACTTTGATATTTTTAAAGGGCCTTAAATCATCGTTGATATAAACTCAATAAATTTTATGCTAATTATGTGCAATATTTATCGTACGCAAAGCACTGCGTTCAAATATGCTTTTTTCGAGAGTAATCAAAAATTTGAAGCATATTAATGATGAAAATTTTGGGTACTGATCATAAAATCTAAACATATTAACTGTTCGTCACCAACTTTTATCGAGAAACAATTAATTCTATCACTAAATATGGCGGTTGTTTTTATTTCTACTATGTTCATCTATGTATGGAGAACCAAAAATCCGGACATGCAATTGCATTCCTACAGGGCAGTTACATATCAAATGATTTGAAGTTCCGAAATCGGATTCATAAAGATCACACGAATAATACTCAACACGCTGAATAATAATTGTGATAATTGAGTTTGCAATGTCCAGTTTGTGCCCTGATTAGGAGACTTCTAATCACTAAAACTACCTCTTTACTACCCGTACCATGACGACCAGGCCCGTGTGCAAGGGGAGGGTTTTAGGGGTTCAAACCCCTCCCATGGGGGTTTTGTATTACTTTCAAAATATTATAAACTTCCTGTTCAGGGATGAAATTATACAGCGAGCCGTGTCATTCGAGTTCGGTCACTCTAGAAACAAGTCGTTGAAAAAACCAAGGAAGAAACCTCGCGAAGGTGGCTGGTAAGGGGTGTACGTTATGTTGGTCGGCATCTCTGGATCGGTTCATGTTTTGGCATGTTTCGATATTAGCACTAGTTGTGAGTAGATCAGCTTCACAGCAAAGGTCGGTCAGCGGACTAGCAAAGTGATCTA
>NW_026683688.1:0-25000 GCF_030247195.1 Topomyia yanbarensis | reverse complement strand
TTGTGATCACGCGACTAAGCATTAGTTGTCAACAATAAAGAATGATGACCGTGCATTTTCTACCCGCAGGATGCGCCGGTGTACTTGTCGGTTATCCATTCGATACGGTCAAGGTTCATCTACAAACCCAGGACTATCGGAATCCGCTGTACAAAGGAACACTAGATTGTTTTCGCAAGATCATAGCCAAGGAGACTGTTCGTGGATTATACCGTGGGATGTCAAGCCCAATGGCCGGCGTGGCCGTTGTCAATGCTATTGTCTTCGGAGTCTACGGGAACGTGCAAAGAAGAACTTCCGATCCGGACTCGTTGTATTCACACTTCCTAGCCGGAAGTGCAGCCGGGTTAGCACAAAGCTTCATTTGCTCGCCGATGGAACTTGTAAAAACAAGACTGCAACTACAGGATAACCTTCCGAAGGGAGCATTCAGGTTTAACGGTCCAATTGATTGTCTGAGACATATCCACAAGAAGGGTGGATTTCGTGGGGTGTTTCGAGGGTTAGGAATCACGGCAGCCAGAGATATGCCCGGGTTTTCTAGTTATTTCGTGTCCTATGAGCTCATGGTCCGAACGACAAATGATCCTTCACCCTTTTGCATTCTGATGGCCGGTGGTTTGGCCGGCACTATTTCATGGCTGTTTTCGTTCCCCATTGACGTGGTTAAATCAAGACTGCAAGCTGATGGAATGTGTGGAACACCACAGTACCGGGGTATTGCAGACTGTCTCCGAAAAAGCTACGCCGAAGAAGGTCTAGCGTTCCTTTCGCGAGGTTTAGCATCAACACTTCTCCGAGCGTTTCCCATGAATGCCGTTTGCTTTCTGGTAGTTTCCTTCGTTATGAAAAATTTTGACCAACGACACATTGATTTGGATTTAAGTCATAAAGAGCCCTTGCTTATGGTACAACAACCAGCCGGAGCAGTAAAGGTAACCGTTAATAAACGTCACCATGAACTTCATGACAATCACATTCAAAGTATCAAGCAAAACACGTTTCGATTCCTTACCTTCCTGGGGGCATTCAGTGAAGCAGTCTGCTGTGCGGAAATGGACGAACTTGCTCACGATCTATACCTTAACGAGGACAGTGGATATTATTACTCAAAGCTGAATGAATACCTGCTAAATACTGATCAGGAGTACTGCAAACGTTTTGTTTTTGTAGATTAGGCCGACGCGAAACTTTTTTTCTCTTGTTTTGACCCAAAGTTTGTCTCTGGGGTTAGGTATTTAACAGAAGAATGTGACACTTTCCAGTGGAAAGACAGAGGGCAGAATTAGAGAAAATAATTTACGACAGCCAGGATAGAGGTAATTTGTTAAACACTAATGCACTTAATCAAACCACTCGAGCTGAAACTGTATTGTTGATATAATATATAAGTTTTATTTAATTGCTTTGTAAGACTCACTCGAATAATGCACACTAAAAAAAATCCGAAAATTTCCCAATACTTCACTTCAAGGATTGCAATATTTTGGACAGGTTAAACTTCTGCCCGGGGAAATCTAATACAAGATTCTCCACGATTCCCATAATGCTCTCATTTATCTCACGTTGCCGCTGAATGTCAGCCTGGATTAGAATCTCATTCCGAAACTTGGGAAGTTGTTTTGCGTTGGCGAATGCTCGGTAACGCCTGGCGCGATACTGATGACGCACTATGTAGTCCAAATTCTAGAATTGAAAAATAAACATGTACATATAGGATCGATTACTAGCATACTATTTTATGCTATTACCTCCTGCTTCAGTAGCGTAGCTTGTTCAACTTCTGACTTAATTAAGCAAGTTTGAATTTTCTCTTCCTCGATCAAATGCCTCTTGTTCTCGATTTCTGCCTGCAGTAACTTTTGTGCAGTATCGATTTCAATTAGGTTCTTCTCCGTATTGGAAATCTCTCCGAAAACCACCTTCAATTTATTCTTCAACTCATTCATTTTGTGCTGCATGGTCGATTTTGTTTTGAACTTGCTCCCGTGAACTTTCTCCCGAGCATTTACCGAATCAAAAATGTGCTCGCGGTGATGAACAGTGTTCTCCAAATCGTTAACCAATTTCTCCTGCATACGCTTTAGCTGCCCATACCGAACCTGCATGCGATGGATTTCCGCTTTCATTATTCCAATTTCGCTGTTTTGCGCCGATTCTTCGTCTTTGAACTTCTTTGCTTCAGCCGACATCTTGTACTTGGTCTCCCAAGATAAAGCTTCCCGATGCTTTTCCAGAACTTCCTCTTTGCATTCTTCAATCTCCTTACCTATATCTTTCAAGTCCTGCTCTAGACTTAATACACACATCTCTGCGTCTTTCAATCGATCCGTGGTATGCTGATGAGCGATTTCACATTCCGCTTCTTCCTTTTCGTGGATCTTCTTGGATTTGAAGAGATCCATGCTCACCGTATCCAGCCGGGAATTGAGTGAAGATAATGAACGAACGATTTCCCGATTTTCATTCAAGACATCTTCCAGATGAGCTTCGATTTTAACAGCCTTCTGCTCCACCAAAAGTAGCTCTATTTTTAAAACAATACGTTATGTTATTATTTAACGAAATTCGGCTAATCAACATTGAGAGCTTACTTTTCCTAGAATAATTGATTTCGTTCAGCTGCTGGACACGTTTTTCAGACAAATTAACGACACTGTTTTGCAACTTCAACCAAGCTTCCTGAGATTCTTTAATCTTTGCATCTAATTCGGTAATGTCATGGCGAACATCTAGTAGCTTCAGTTCATCGGGATTTAACTCATGCCCTCCAGCTTGAACGATCAACTGTTCCAGTTCTCTATTGAGAGTATCAAGCTTTCGCAGTTTAGTGGAAACAATATCCTTTATCTTTTTAATCTCATCGTCATATTTTTTAGCTTCGCTATCCATCGATTCGTGCTCTTTCTACGTGCAAGACAGATTATCTTAGTATATATTTTAAGGTTATTTCGATCTATTACCTTTATTTTTTGAACTTCCCCTTTCGACTTTTCAACAATTCCGCGCCACTTCTCTAAACTTAGCAAAACTATCGACAGTTGATTTTCCGTATCCGACATAGCAATTTCCAGCTCCCTTCTCTTCTCCTGCGTACTTCTCAAAGATTTACCCTGAGACTCACCTGCTTTGTCCGTGGTAATTTGATCTTGCAGTAGTTCCAAGACTTGCTCCTCAAGTTCAAACTTTTTTTGATTTTGTTTGTTCAACGTCTGTCGAAGCGATTTCAAGTGATTTTCAATTAGGACGCCTTCTTGCTGAGCCTTTAGCATGTCCGCTTCCGTTTGCTCCAGAATTGAAGCGTAATGATCCAACTCTCGCGTTAGCTTGTCCTCTTCTTCTTGCTCCTTGGCAACTGTAAACAAAATCTAAACATTCTGCCTCATCGTTTTATGCCAGTTTTACCTTGTTTCTCCAATGCATTGATATCGCCTTGAATTCTGTATTTAAATCCCGATAACTCTTCGTTTTGTTCCATTTCTCTAGCAGCAGTCTTCTTTGTGATATCTGTCTGGCTCTTGATTACTTTGTGCTCTTCATAAACGTTCCTGGAAGTAGGCAGTATATTACAAAAATAAATTTTCTATTAAAGCATTAATTCTACTCTAATTCATCCTTTGTTTTGGCCAAAACTTTGTCCCGCTGTTGAATAGCAACGATGACCTCTCCCCAAGCTTGAAACAAACGCTTATGCTCATGCTGAAGAGCCTCCAAGTCGGAATTTGCATCCGCCAAACTACGGTTGATTATCTCAGTGGCACCCTTTTGTTCCTTCATTTGTTCTTCGATCCCCGCCAGTTCGCGTTCCTTTTTGCGTACCTCCATGTCCAAATTAAAAACCAGCAAGTCCATCTGGCGCTTCTCTTCCGCAGCGGCTAGTTGATCTTTAGCGTCTTTGCTGGCCACCCTTTTCGCGACAGCAATCTCATCCTTGATTTCCTTATCCCACTTGGAGAACTCACTTTCCAACACCGTCAAGTTATCCAACTCCTGCAGATGTTCGTTGTGGATTCTTTTGATCTCTTTTAATTTATGGTTCTTTTCATCGTAATCCTTCTTATAACCGGCAGCTCTCTGCTCTTCGGCCTGTCTTCTAGCGGAAACCTCTATAATTTCCTTCCCATAGATATCCAGGAGTTCCTTCTGACTGTCAATTTCCTCCTGAAGATCATAAAGCCTTGCTCCCACCTCTTCAGATTCTTTTTCGTTCTGCTCCAATCGGTGGTCCAAATCGGCAATTTCCCCTTCCAGTTGATCCTTCACACGAAGCAAATGCGCTGTAAGAGCCTGCTGGAAACGCTCCAACAATGGATGATCCTTTTCCAGCACCCCCGACTGATCCACAATCAGCTCATTGAATTCATCTGCCTGGACACTGGTCGAGATGGGATTTTCCTCCGGATCCATGATTCGTTACGGGAATAATAAAAACGTTTCTACTTTAGCAAAATATAAGTCAGCGTCAGTGCAAAACAACGTTTCCGGTTGCTACAGTGATCGTTGTCGTTGGTAGGGTATATTGATCAAACGACAGCCTCATTGCAATTAGCTTGCATGCAAGTTTCACCGCGCGCCAGAAGTATCTATATAGTTGCACGCAACAGCTGGTAGGAAACTTGAACATCGATAAATGGCCGTCACACACACACACACAAGCGCGCGCGTGCACTCACATATAAAACGCAACAGAGAATGCAAGTGTCAAAGCTTCATCGATTCTACAGCTGATGAGAACCACAACAAAAACAAATTCAAGCAGACCCATCAATAATTCAATTTTTTGTTCAATTTCTTTGAAAACTATCTAGAAATTGTTTATTTGTCAACCAGGCGATGGATTATAACATCAGTAGATTGTGTAGAGTGTGTTTGGAAGAAGGTGTGTTCACTTCAATATTTAATACGGAGCTAGTGGCGATGGCTCCTGCGGATATGCTTACAATGTGTGCGAATATAAAGGTATACGAAATAAGGCAATCCTAATCAAAAGGACAATCATAAAAATAATTCCATTTTCAGGTGTCGAAAAATGATGGACTGCCGTGTACTATTTGCAATAACTGCATGTACCGATTGGGAGTTGCATTTCACCTGAAGCAGCAATGTGAAAACTCCGACATGAGACTGAGACAGTACATCGGGCTGATGACTGGTGTGTACACCAATTCAATGGATAAAGAAACAATGACGGACGACTCTTGTTTATTAGTCTCCAAAAAATCTGATCTGGAAGGTGATCATAAGGTTACTAAAAAGTAAGAATTATCTATGAAGTTTGTGTTTGAATTATACGAGCTAACGGTTATTACTATTCCTGCAGGAGATCCAGTGGTAGAAACAGATACAAACCAAAACCACCAGAAGATCGTAAGAAGCGTGGGCCAAAACCTACACCTAAATTGCCACAAACTTGCTACCAGTGTCATAAGACTTTTAAATGCTCAGCCCAGCTGCAAATGCACTTGCGGTAAATATTTTAATTCATTTCTTTAACTTCATAGAGGAGAATTTTTGTAAATAATAGGAGATTTTGGGAACAAAATATCCCAAAACTCTAACGTCCCGTGTTTTGTCGAGAAACAAACATTCTGCGCTCACTGTGAACTGGAGTTGTGTTCTTTAAAGATCAAGTACTTTTAACGTTTCTAAACTGATTTCGTCTCGCGCTGTTTTTAAACTGTTCTAATTATTGTTAATTCATCTTTTGTGTACGAGTATTGTGCTATCATTACCGTCCGGCTGAGAATTGTATCGATATTCGATAGTTTATTTACGCTGTGCCCGCTGCTGATACATCGTGCGTTGCAAATGCAATTTGCTTCCTACGTACGGCTTAGTGTAAACAATAAGCAGATGATTCGCCCTCATTGTACTGCCATTTAAGTAGTTTTTTTCTGGGAGTAAGCACGAAGAAAAATTGCACTAAGTGACACAAATTAATTAACGGGATCGACTCAGTTGCCTTCCGTGGGTACTGTGGATGCTCATTCCATATGGCGTGTTTAGTTGTTACTCGCGTTCTGCTGTGATACTTTACCACACATCTGGAAAAATTATTTTGGATGTCTGATAGTTGTGCTGGGTTATTTGAAAACTTGCATCTCTGCTCAATCACACAAATGGTTGATGAAGAGTTGCCTCTGACATCACTCACGGATGCAATCAACAGCTTACAGCCCGAAATAAAGCAGATGATGTCGACTCCATCCGCTCTGACACCAATAATTAACCATTGGCGTCCAATTGAATAACGCCGAGCGGCTTAACGACCCTTTAGACCAGACGTCGCTCAAAAAGCATCAGAATAACTGTCTGAATCGAAACAGACAGGGGAAAATGTCTGCGGGGCCTCGACCAGAAGTCATAAACGACTAAATTATCGAAATCTAGATACGACGCAGAATTCTGAGGGAACGAATATCAGTAACATGACATTCGCCTCCTTCAATGTCGGTCTGAGCCCTGGCTTCAAAACGATTGTATTGAATCCATCAACTTGGCCGGAGAGATTTTGTTCTGTCAATTCGAGGAATATTCTGCTCAATAATTTCACAAACCACTCGTTGTAGATCTAACTCCAGCACTCTGCTAGCCGAGTGTAACACTAAATAAATTAACGCGCTCTTTCATGGACGGTGGGAATCCTTGAGTTCCCGGCACAGGCGAGTATTGCACAAATCTTACAACCTCGTAACCGATTCACTTCGGTTACGAGGTTGTAAGATCAACGCTTCTATCGGTGCTACCGATCATGGAGTCCGTAATCCTGAAAACAGTTTCACAATACGGCACCTATCACATGGCATCGATGGTTTTCGAACTTCGCCTTCTGAATACCGCTTGGATTGGAGCGTCCCATCGGATACAACACGTTTGTGCAATTTTCCGTTGGTAGACCAAAGCATAATTGCCATGCCATCGCTGAGACTACACCTACAAATTGACGCTGCACTGCCATCACCGAGACGTCCGTTATACAGTCTTACGGAAGCCCCCGAGCGCTACGACGCAATCGCGCCACCAGATAGCGACCAGTTTAGTCGTCCCGGTCTTGCTTTCGGAGGTCGTGTGAGGGTCTTCCAAACTCCCTTCTCAGGCGAGTATTTTACTATGATAATTCACTCCCTGAAAACCCTTTGATTTATAGCATGCTGTCGCATACACCACACGATTTCCTGTCCGTCTACTACCAGAACGTTCGTGGAATGGGAACAAAAACGCAAACCTTATTGCTTGCTCTCATTTCCTGTGACTACGACATTGTCGTTCTAACCGAATTCTGGCTACGTCATGATATATTAAACGTCGAGCTATCGTCGAACTAAGGCATGCAAACGCCACTCATCTACCAGTCATTTGAGCCGCGGAAGTGGTGTTCTTATAGCGATAAAGAAAAATCTAACGTGGATTTACGGCCCCTAAATTTAGCCTTCATTAACGACACGGACGTGTTCGAACAGGTTAACCCTTTGACATCCATACTAAAGGTAGACAGTGACATATACCCCTCGTTTTAAGATTTGATACGCGTTCTGATAACAGTGACGCTTTTGACAGAATTGGCCATTGATGCAGTTAATTGGCGTGATATGCTTGATGCAAATGGAAATTTAGATCACGTAGTTGCAGGGCCGGCGATACACTTTTTTCCTGAGTGGGTAGTAAGATTCGGAGTGATCTGAACTCGTAGTGACGAAAGTTCAGACATGGTGTATGTTATTGAAAGTAAGAATTTCCGGATAATACCTGGCTACTTGGAAACACCCTTTGTTAATGCACTGTGTAACCGACGGTTGAGCGAAAATGTGTTTGTTAATTACTGATACTTCAAATATTCCACAGCTAAGTACCAATTACTCTATTCTTTTGAATTTCGTTGCATTAATTTTCTGTTTCCTCCGATAAAACCTTCTTTGCGCGGGTACTGAAACCCACATGATAGTGTTGACTAATGGGAAGGTATCTCCGACAAGAGACAACTTCTCTGGCTCCAAGGAGGTCGTTTTGAATATTTACCCGATGACAAAATATTGCCGAAAAATCTTCTTTTCGATATAAATTATATTCAACTAATACAACAGGCCCCTAGAAGGTTTACTTCAGGACCGAATATTACCCATTTAACATCATCGATATATCGTGTAAACTAACTAAACAACACTCGACCGTATACGAAGAAGTATTTTGTCTACGTACCCGCCTGGGAAGTAGAGATTGATGGTGTAGTCTCCGGGAGGGGTCTTAATTGCGAAATATGGGCTTGGCTCCTTCCAGAAACCTTTGCTTCAATCAGTGAAAATTCTGGTTTGCAAGCAAATGCGTTCAGCATAAATCGAAGAGTGTATTAACTTATTTTCAATCAGTCTCATGTCAAGACTTTCGCCGCATCTACTCTTCCAAACTTCGTTCTTTTGAACGGGGCTCGTCTACTTGTGCACCTTTTTTGCCTCAGGGCATGCCGTCATTACGAACAATTGGGCCATACAGCTACCCAATGTAGAAACGTAGAAACCACGACTAATTTCTATGCTCCTTTGTCCACTAAAGAGCGAGAGTCTGACAATCCCATTGAGGGAACATGTTCCAATGTGCCTATAAATTTTCGATAAAGGAGAATCATTTCCTCTCCTAAGCTGCCTCGTAAAGGCCTGAGAGTGTCCTTTGATGGGTGCTAATACCAAAGTAAGTGGCTCCTCGTCTTGGAAATCTTAGAAACTAACAGGAAATTTTTCATGGGACATCCAAAAACCCCAAGTGTGTTTATTTCATTCCCATGATTTTCCTAAGGCATTCGGTTAACTTCCGACGTCGATCTTCCAAAATTTTATCATTATTCGCCAGGGCCGAGTTAATCCTCGATACCAGATATTGAAGTTGTCGATTGTAAAGTCCGAATCAAAGGCGGACATTGTACCCCTATTCATCGCACCTCAGTTGGTTCAAGACGACTTCAACACCCACGGTATGCCATAGGATTGTCTTCACGTTGATGACAATTTCAATATGATCATGACTACTCCACCACCGCGGCCAAGCACGTTGAATTTATCATTGTATTCGACCTCAATTAGTGATTGGAACAGCTGCGCGTCCACTATATCCGAAACAATCGCATCAAAACAAGAAATTTCTCCGGTGGAAACATACAAGGTTCTAACTGGCTTGATTATCGACATTGCGATTAAAGATCAGACGAAGTGAGATCCGCAACAAACAGCAGTGGACGATCTCTTACATCGCGCTCAGAATTGTACGAAAAAAGTTCCTATAAGGACTTTTTGAATGTCAGAACGTCTGATTTTTTCCGAATATACGCAACCTTAGAAACGTAAATGAAAAACTTAGAAAATGCTGAAAACGCGGTTATTGACACCGGTTTGTCGAAGAATTAACGAGAGAAATAATGTTTCAGCTGGTGGCTAGGTCCTACGTTGTGTATTCTATTCAACCGGAGTGCACGGAACCAAGAATCCTTTTTCGGCGACAACAGCATTCCATATAGATCCATGCTAAAACAATTGATGTTTCGCGATGAAATGATAATACTTCATTTAAACGTAATGCTCTTTGAACACACAAATTTATCTGACAGCAAAGATGCTCGCACTAAGCATTGTAGTGCGCATATCACTGTAGCGTTCGTTTGATGATGACAGCTATGCATCGCTTCTATGCTAATTATTATGACAGTAGTGAAGAGGGTGATCATAAAAGAAGCTGTGCTGCATACATTCTCGTCACAAAATTGATGGTTTTATCAACGACCATGTCCACATTGTTAGAGTTCCAAGGATGCTCTCTATTCGATGGAGCGTGAAATGCAAACTCTTTTCGCATTTTCTGGGGAAAACATAGGAGTTTCTTAGTTGTTTATCTGATAAATCACATCAGATTACCTTAGTTTGAATTCTTTTGCATTGCTCCATTCCGGGTAATGAGAAGTCTTAGATTAAAATGGCAATAAGAAAAGGCGTGCAGTTAGAAGGTGATGTTCAAGAAAGGTCTCGAAGCTTCAACCAGGTTTTCAGTACTTCTTGTCAGAGGACGCTCAAAATTTCGTGGAACAATGGAAGGTTAGAAATCCCAAAGGCACAAACAAGCCTTGGTTCAAGGTGATGGATAAAGCTCGTGACTTCATTCGGATGACATCTCGGGTAATATCCAGTCATTATACATTGGATGAGCATCTCCGGTGTAGTGGAGTCGTGGAGAGCGGTCCCTGCGCTTATGATGACGATTATCGCAACATTAAACATGTTGTCTGGTCGTGCGCCTAGTGCCCTAGCGCCAGATCTCCGTTAAACGAATCCCTTCGGCCTCGTTCCAGTCCGAGATGTGCTAGCTATCCTCGATCTCCCTATATGTATCTCATATACAGATTTTTTAAAACGATAGATAGCCAAATTTAGCTATCTCTTCTCATTTGGTTGATATGCTATCAGTTACAGAGTTCGGATCCAAGGAGGCCAGTTGGCGATCCGGTTGATGATGTCCTGTAGTATTCTTCCGTTTGCCAAAAAGCTGCAAGTTTAATTTCTTCTTTTACCTAATATTGTTGCCCGAACTCTCTTCACTTTCCTTGATACGGTCTCTTCTACTCTGATGCTGAAATCAATTCCTCTTTTGCCTTCCTCATAATAAGCCTAATTGTGTTTCTCCTTGTTTCAATTGTTAATCAAATAATAGTTCGTGGTAAAAAAAACTAATTGTATATCTATTTTTTGAAAACATTTCTAACTGCATTCATTATTCTGAATAAAAAAATGCACTAATATTTTTTTAAATATAGATCTGAATTCCTTGTTTTAAGATGTAGATGTGTTAAAATATATTCCCCTTAGCATTACCAAAAAATAGGTTTAAATTTTAAACAAATCCTAATTATTATACCATATTTTCAATAAATTTAAATTGTAAGCCAAAAGACTTTAGTATCTCAATAACAAAATGAAATTATTGTGAATCTTGAATTTCAGACGCATGCATTTTGTGCGCAAGACAAATATGGGGTTAATTTCAGCTTCAGCTAGATTGTTCCAAACTTTCGAGTGGGTATTTCCCCTCTCGGTTATTTTCGAGTGGGTAGTACTACCCACGCTATCCGCCAGCCCTGGGTAGTTGCGGCATTCTACGGGGCCATATATGATAATCTTCGCCATAATGTTCCTGCAAATGTGTCAACAGAACAGCAAATTATAAGTTTCTGTGGTGGAACGCCGAGCTTGGTCGTTTACGCAACGTACTCCGGAAACAACGAAAGCGATACTTACGTCACAGGACCGACGTCAACAAAACTATTCTTCGTCAAATGGAACAGCAATATGAAATAGTCCGGAACAGTAAATGTCTGAGTCTAAAGCAGACTTCGAAATAATTCCTCGACATTCTGGACGTTCATAAATGGCAGAAAACGTTTCGGGTGTATACTAGGAAATGTCTATCTTTGATACAAAAATTTACAGTCCGTAGTCGCTCTGTGGACCTTATTGTAGATCACCGCCGAGATGTATTTACCAGCCCTCCTGTCTATCCATCGCCACAGTTGACCCATTGTAAGGGCCTGGTCTGGATTGCTTGCTTCTTGCGTTTATATAACATCGTGCCCGACCACTCGCACCAGAGGCGGATCCAGAAAAAAAATTCGGGAAGGGTCCGAAATTTCGATTTTAAATTGAACATTATACAATTCGTAATACGTAATAACCTTATTAAAAGAATATCAGTTTTGTTAATCAAATTTGGTTTGGAGTAATTTTGAGTTTAAAGCTAATATAAAATTGAAACTAATTAAAAATTTCTCAACAAGTAAAATAATTTCGGAGGGGGTCCGGACCCCCAGGACCCTCCCCCTGGATCCGGCACTGACTCGCACTTTTACAG
Organism: Topomyia yanbarensis; assembly: GCF_030247195.1. Taxonomy (NCBI): domain Eukaryota; kingdom Metazoa; phylum Arthropoda; class Insecta; order Diptera; family Culicidae; genus Topomyia; species Topomyia yanbarensis. The sequence continues at coordinate 13,120 of NW_026683688.1, read as the reverse complement.
CTTCCAATCTCGGAAAATGTGTTCCCAAATGTATGGAAAGAAGCTGCTATAGTTCTTATCCATAAAACGGGAAACATCAACAATATTGAAAATTGCAGAGGAAACTCATTGCTTAACTATCTAGCTAAAGTTCAGGGAAAGTTTATCTACAATACAATCTAACATAATTGACAATCGTCAGCACGGATTTGTAAAAAAACGTTCCACTACTTCTAACTTCCAGTTGTCGAAATGCGTCAACAAGTGGACGAAAAATAACCAAAGGCAACTGTAGACAAAATGCTCACGGGCTCTCTGTCAGTCCATAACCTAGAACTGAGGAGGTTTTTCGTAACTGAAAAGTTTATAAGTGAAACGACCAAAAATGCGGATACTGCAACAGTTATAGAAGGACATTTCGGACATGAAACATTCAAGGCTTTATTAGTATTACTATTTATTTTGTTGTGAAATAATATGTAAACTTACAGATCCTTTTGCTAATGACATAGAACATCTTTGGTAAATAAGCAGTTGAAGCGTAATTTGGCAAATTATACTGATTTCAAAAAGTGCTGAGCGTTAAAAAAGCGAAAATAACAATAACATCTCAAAAGCTTAGAAAGCAGTAGCCAAGTCTTCAGTGTAAGGGAAGGCACCATGAGAAAAGTACAAGTTGAATTTGTTTTCGATAAATAATTAAACGCCAATTAAATGTTTTCATTTTTTTATTTTGGAGTAATGTAAAATAATTATTTTCAAATTATTCCAGGACACATAGCGGCGAGAAACCTTATGCGTGCAATTACTGCTCTAGGCGGTTCGCTCAAAAGCACAATCTGTCAATCCACATCCGAACGCACACAGGTAAATCGATGCACTTTAAAATCATCTACCGAGGATACCCAGAAAATCCGTGTAAACTTTATTTCAGGCGAACGCCCGTACCAGTGCGAAATCTGTAGCAAGCAATTCTCTGCCCTGGGCAACTTTCAAGCACACAAGAAGATCCACTCAAACCAACGGGATCACATCTGTCCGTCGTGCAACAAAGCATTCATCACCTCCGGTGATCTTTCCCGGCACATGGTGTCTCATTCTGGCATCAAAAACTACCACTGTGATATTTGCGCCAAAAGTTTCAGCAGAAATCGGGACATGGTTGCGCACAAGAAGAAGATCCACCTGAACGATCGATCGGCCGAAAGCTACAAATGTCTCGAATGTCAGAAGGTTTTCGCAACGACCGACAGTCTCGATCTGCACATGCGAATGCACACTCCTATGCCATCGGCACCGTTGATGCCTGCTCCAGCACCGCAGCCGCAACCGCACATACAACAACCGATCGCGATCGCCCCGCATCATAGTCTGGGACCGAACCCACTGGGAGTCAGTCTCGGAATGTTACCCCATACCCATTCCCAGAGCGGCTATCACACACAGATGCACCCGGCTCAGCGATTGCATCCATACTGAGCGGGAGCGGTTTTGTCTATTTATCTTTCGGATCAAATTAAGCGCACCCGAGATGGAATTGATTTTCGTAACAATTTTGTTTTATTATTTTTCCGAAATACCGTATTCTTTCAACAAACAATCCAACAAGTCGTATTACCATACGAAATAAATTCGCTATCTTAGCAACTAGGTAAACTATTTAGATAATTCGGGTGAGATGTCTCACTACTTTTTACAAACTTGTCCGGAATAGAATAATTTTGGTAACAAGATGTTTTAAGTGTAATCTATTGGATGGTAAACTGACACTGAGCTGACTAGTTAAGTTTGCTTATTCTATTGGTTCCTTGATACGTTGATTTATTATCTATTAAGGCCAGGCCGAGTCTTGGGCAAGTATTCGAAGTTTCACTTACAATGGATATTGAAGTAGTAGTAAATTAGAGAATTGAATTTCTTCAATAGCTGTAATTCATGGCACTAAAGGAACAGTACAGTAATAATAAAAAAAAGATTTGTGGGGACGGAGAATTCGGTGACGATAAGGAAAGAAAGGGTGAGAGAGGTTAATAAGAAATACGGGGCATCGAACTAACCATGTGTTTCTAACCACGTTTGCTTTAGCTCTTAATAAATCGCCGTCATAAAGGTGTGTTTAATTTAATTAATTTAATTAATTTAATTAAGGGTTGCAAAGTAACCCCGAGTAAACAGATATTCTGCAAATATGTTTTCCACAAACTTATAGTCAGAATTTTACTCTAAAATTTACTCTGATTTGGATTGTTGCAAAGAGCTATAACGTTTTTAAAAATTTTAGTTTTTCAAGGTAAAATATAAGTGTTTTTAATATGTCGATTACAAATACGGTTACGCATTAGCTATCATATCATTATATCCTATATGCTACCCCTTCTAAAGTCCTTTCAGAAAAAGTAGACATAATCAGAAATTGCCCAAAATTAAAATTTCAGCTTATTTTTCGAATCAATTTTTGATGCCCATTTTATGTCTAATCAATTTTTTATGCCCATTTTACCCCACTTCCCGCTGATTTTTGGCCAATGTCTATCCCACAATTGCATTAACAAACGTTGAAAGTTTCATCAACATCAGAGCACACCAATACGATCTTTCGAATATAGTGGAACTCTTGAAAAACTTGCTCTTTAACATTCTTTTATGGACAGTTCACCAAAAACATGTGGTGTTATATAAGAGCTATACTGCCGCTTTACGCATGTAGATTCCATATATACATGGGACAATTATGCGTAGAGCGGCACTATGTAGCAACAACAGAGCCTTCTTAAGACATTCAAAAACTAGAAATATGCGTTACATTTCTCTCACCAGCATTCCAATAATGGATTGCGCTTTAAGCAGCATGCTGACAGAATCGACAACAGTAATTTGACTTCAGCAGTTATATTGCTTTGTTTGTGGTTGAATAATTTGTTAGTCAAGAAAGAGAAAAAATAGAATCATTATCCCACCACGAATTTCGAAAACTTCACACAGCGGTTTCGAGAGTGTCCCATATTTTATCGCCAGAGATTAATTTGATGCTGCAGAAATACAAACCAACAAAAAAATTTTTGGCTATTTTTGGCAAATCTAAGATAAAGTGAAACGAAAGCAATGAAATTGAAAGACAGATAGGTATTCTAGAGCGAATCAGTTATAAACTTAAAACGGAAAACTAGGACTAGGCAGGGTCATATGGACATGATTTAAAGGATATATGATGAATCTTTTGCCTTCTGCTAGTAGGAGTTGGGCGTTCCATCCAAGTCTACCGAACGGCTGTTCTTAGAAACAAACGCATTCTCATGTTTTACAAGTACCAGTGAATGTTTCTAAAACATTTGTATAAGGTTTATTTAGCAGAAATGTCCCTATTTTCAACATCAATAAAAATAAATGTTGTATTCTGTGCATCTATTCTCACTTTAGTAATCTAAGCATCGCCACCTAGACATGCCAAACTTCACTCATTGAAAAAAATGTTCTTATAATGTACAAGTACAGATATACCTCGAAATTAGTAAAGGACATGGCACAGAGGAGTCACTAGAACAAATTCCTGGCCAATAACAAAAAAAAAATTTTTTTTGATCTTTTGCTTCGTTATATTTTTTTTACATACCTAAAAGCCTACCGAATAACGTATCAAAATTAGGAATATGTCGAAAATCGTTAAAGAATTTTTGCATGGATGCAAATGGGGTTTTTTACTCATTTTTACTATATATCCAGCAATATCGCTTTCTAGAGATGATGACCGTATTAAATAAGGCAATATTGTTACAAGCGTAGTTGAACACAACCATTTGTATAACCTCAGCCTAAAACTAACTGAAAATAGTAGTGTTGCTGTGCATTGCACCAACTTTAAAAAATATTTGAAAATATTGAATTTTTACTAATTTGGGGAAAACTGAAATGCTGTAGGGTCAAATACTATGTTTGGAAAAATGTATCTCTATGGATACGTGCACAGGCGTCCTTTCCACTCTTCCTTTTTCCACGAATGTTCTGTTTATGCAACTAGAAAAACAAATGTTTTCACAAAGATCTCCTCGAGATTACTAGTATACGAAAGGATATAGAAAATTGACCTCTGCAATGGTAGGTGGATAAATGCCAAATTGTTCTATAAATTAGTTATTGTCTGTTTTAAGTTCACATTCAGGCATAATAACCGCAATAACGGCAGTAAATTATTTTGGCCAGGATTCGACCCCAGTTACTCCTCTGTGCATGGCCACGATGAGATGAAAAATAGAGCTTCTTTCAAGAGCGTGCAACATAATTCGCGAATGAATTTAAATCTATCAAAACTATCGACTCATTTCAGGGCTGGAGATGATATAGTCTTCGCTAGAAATATGCTACGTCATAATATCTCCTGTTCCAGTGGCGTAGCCAGAAATTTGGTTTAGTAAAATTTAATGTAACTTTCATAAAATGAACTACAAACAAGAATAATCAATATTGAACAGCTTTCCAACATCCATAGATAACTTTCTTTTACAATATGTTTTAGCAGTTTAAGAATATGTTTTTTTGAGTGGAATAAATGTTCGCAAACTTTTCTTATGGTTAAAATGACATAATTCCAAAATCGTTATCTTTGAAGGTTTAAAAACTTCGAGGATGTTTTCTAACATGTAATTTCGCGTATTCTGATATATTAATTATAGTACTTTAATCTCCTAGAAGTCATTATGGAGAAAAAAAAATGGTTATAGACAATGTGTAGTTTTTGAGAATGTCACTTAAAACTTTGTTGAAGGTGCAGCATATCGAGCTATAAAACTATATTTATGAAAATTTCTTAAATAAAAATATTTTCAAAATAGCTTTCTATTTTTTTCAGAAACTCAACCCTGCGACGAAACTTGAATATTATTGTTTATAAACAACAGTCGACATTTACCGTATATAGTAATATCACAATAACACTTTCGAAAACTTTATTGAAGACTTTAAGTATCGAACCAAACTTGTTTGAAAACCTAATTCTCCAAGACTACTTCTAGGAGAAGTTTCAAAGCATATCAGAATATGTGCTGTAATACGTCTGTAAAAATTTTCGAAGAGATCCTCCAAAATTGACGGTTTCAAAATGACGTAATCTTGACCTCAAATATTCCTATCTACGGTAATTTGACAAAAAAAAAGTCCAATTAAATCGATCCTAACCTACTAGAGACAAACCGAAAACACCGTTTTTCATGATTTTCCTTCTAATTTACCAAAGTATTGCTTTCGTTATTAATCAAATTAATTTGCAGCAAATGTCGGAATTTCGTGCAATTTCATATCCATTCAACCTATTCATCTTCGCTTCCCATTGAAAAATGTCATTTTTCTATATTTTTGTACATCCCTTCAAAAAGGAGCGCAACATGATGGGAAATCTTACGGTAATGATCAATTTCAAAACGCTGGAATAAGCTTCTATTGCACTCTTCTCATGCAAGTATTTTATATGATGCTGATATGATTTGACAATCCCGACTATGAGATCAGTTAGAAGATTCCCATTCCTTTTGTCAAACTGAAATTGTCCTAATGTAATTCATTCTCTTCGCCCACCGAAATCTTCAACTAACATCCATCTTTCAGTAGGCGCAAATCCTATTCAGTCCACCGTTCTTTTGTTTTTGTGAAAAATGACACAACATTTTTTTCAGTGTATATTTTTTTCATTCTCAGATAGTTTTGCTGTATAAAATAGAGCTATCGGCCAGAAAATTTAGGAAATTAATGCACGAAGAAACGTCTACGCCCTTTTGTAAAATTACCCATTAAATAAAAATTGGAATAGCCAGAAAAAAATCATGGACATTCATAAACCGAATACAACTGCAAAGCTTCGTTCGAATCAACAATGGTTATATTTTGCGGTCGGCCGGTTTATCATGCTTCAGCTCCGGTTTCGCCCAAGATGCTAGGTTCGAATCTAAGTCAGTACAGCGGAAGATTTTTTTTCACGGAATCCCATTCCCGTTATTACAATTGTTCATTATTTCGATCTGTTCCCCTGTTAGTACAACATTAGTGTAACAGGTGTTGTCGACTTAACCACAGACTAACAAACATAACACTCGAAAACAATGCTTCGCCTGCTTTAACGGTCTTTTTAAAAATATTTATAGTTGGGACTGTGGCCACATTTGCAATTATGGCGCCACTGACATATGAACAAGCATATGGGAGATAGACCACTAGTGTAAAATTGTCCCTAAACCTGAGGGGTAACCCACTAGCAAATGAGTGTTTGGGATCGTGAATTAAAGGGTGCTAGTATTCTGGGAAAATTGTCGGATCGATGTTTTTTGAGGGCGTGCCCTCATATCGTTATGTCTGTTAGTCTGTGACTAAACGTCAAAATAAAAATAAAACTTACCAAAAATCGATAAAGTTAAAATGAGTAAATCGGTGATTTTCATTTGCTTTGAGGGGTCAAACACTTTTGTCCATTTTAACGTAACCGATTTTTTTCCCGAAATTCTAAAACAAAGAAAAATTACCCTTAAAATTTCATAAAGATCGGAGCACTACAAATTGTGTTAATGCTATTGATGATATTGATAATCTATTCGCTGGGTCGTTTCAACGTTGCTTTAACCGTGAAACTCAATTATCCAGGAATCACTTTTTGAAAGTTTACTTTGCGGCGACCACGGTATCTTAGGAGACAATTAATTTTAAACAGTTTAGATCCTATTTACAAGATATAGTTCGTGAACGAAAATATTTTTAATTCAATGACCATGTCTATTCTTTTCACCCAGTGAGCTCAATTTTTGCTGAACATGAACAATTAGCTGAGCAGTAATGGGTTGATAATGAACGTATATGACATTTTTCTACTCAATGTGAAATTTTTGTTTGCTTTGGTTATATGTGTTTAAATTAGTATCAATGGTTGAATTTCACCGTGTGTCATATCATAAAGCTTCGATAGGATTATTCAACTAATCGTTACGTTAAAAGCTAACGGTTCCGCTACCGCTAACAAATTTGCTAATTTTGGCTAGAATATTAAAACTATCTATTTCTTTTATATACATATTTTACAAGGGTCACTTATTTTATTGAAAGAACTTTGTTCCAAAGCAAATCTTCGATTTAATTAAACTGACTTAGGGAAAGTTAAATCTACTGACCGAGCAGAACATCTTAAATAAAGGAAATTTTCAACAATTTCATGACTTTTCTGACTATTATTCTAGATTATTTCTAACGAACTTCTCATACTAATCAAAAAATAAATATTTCTACGCTCGCTATTACGATTCATTGGTCATTTCCGGAAGGAAGTGTTCAGTCTGTGGAATTAAATTCTTACTTCGGTGCTCCCTCCCTTAACATCTAATTTAACGCGGGTTCGACTATTTGTTAACAAAAACAATTACAAGATCACTGCCCATCGACTCCCCCGCGAATTGACTAGAACTAAGGACAGACTCTGCAAGCGTATATCATAAATTATTCTACACCCGCTAATCACCTTCGCGGCAAACACTGAACTTGCGCACCGGTTGTTGGAATCGTCAAGCGCAACCGTTTTAGCGTGTTCGATTTACTATTGCTTTGGAATAACTATAACAAAGATGCACTTGGGCGAAAATATCAAGCGTGACGCAAATCAAAATCTTTTTTGTACATTCTCACCAAAACCGGGTAGTGGATGTTTTCGTCGTATCCATCGGTTTGGATCAGCTCCAGATGTTTGTTCCAGATCGCTTCATTGTAGCAATGCAGCAAATCATAGTAGAAACCCTTCGCCACGCATTCGTCGAGAAAATGGACCAAGGTTTGGCCCCGGCGGGGTGCAGTTATGAGTGCTACCCCATTGTCCGCGAGAAACATCCATATGGTGTCGATTAGATGCGATCGTGACTCGTCGAAAAACAGACAGTCTGCCGACAGAATGAATTGATACCGGGAACGGTCGGAACCGTAGGAAATTTGATTATTGCTCGCTGATTCCCACTGCAGGACGGATGTTTTAATGGTGCAGTTGAACTTGTTCAGAGGGAGAGATTTTTCAACATTTTTCACCGATAAATCGTTTCCATCGGTTACGTGGACGAATGAAGGATTGCCATACTTCGCAAGAACCAAACCAGCTAGGCACGTCATACCACCACCCAACTCAAGTACGTTGGCATTTTCAAAAATATTCAACCGTGACAGTATATAATACGCTAAAGCTTCCTCTGATGGCCACACGCAAATGTTGCCGGTATTGTTGAATCCCATTAGCTCTGTTGCTGTCCACGGTCGCTCCCCAATCAATCGGATTTTCAACCGGTACCGATCAGCCAACCGGTACACATAAATGTTTTCATCTTTTTCATCGCACACCCGGTCCAGCTCGATAAGGTTGAATTTTAGAATTTGATCGTCTTCACTAGAGTCATGTCGCAGGGCCTTTGCCAACAGTTTCCACCTTCGGCGTGCGTTTACCGTCCTACTCTGGTCGCCATTCCGCGTTCCTTCGCTAACATGGTCGATATTTTTATCCGAGCAGTCGTGTTGTTCGGTTTCGCAAAGGTCACGGCATTCCGACGAGACCGAGATCGTAAGCAAATCAAACGCTGAATCCGGCACGATATCGTCGGACTGAGATTTCATTAATTCGCCACAACCGTTTGACGTTGACATCACCTGTTGTCGATCTTTCGCTATCCCTGCACCAACAACGCCAGACAAACAAATTTATGTCATACTGAGAGCCAAAGCCTCAGTGACCGACAATTTTGCCTATGTTAGGGAACCGACTGTGATCACCGTTTGAACTTTGGATACGATGTAGTCCAATTAAAAATCTCGTCCTGCTGATGATACTTCCCCAATGAGCAACGGATGTTGCAACGTTCATCTAGTTGGTAACATCCAGGTACACGATTCTGCAACGAGAACAGAGCAGATCAAAATACGTCCATTAGTTTATTTATATCAAAAACCTTTTAGCGGTTCAACGTTGGAATAAGTGCACTATGCATGGCTTAACTCGTGTCTCTGTTGAATCCACTTGAGTGTACGATACCGGGATCAATAAAGTCACTCGGAAGCAGAATTTAAATCGTTGGTGGTACCGACACCGGTTATAGATCCCACATGACTGGCCCTACGCTGTTTCGCCCTGTATGCCAATGGGTGCGTATTGTGTATCAATCAACGAGACACGATAAAATGACTGTAAATTAAAGCGTGTAAGCCAGTGGAATTGATTGCCATCCGTGCGCCCTGCTCTACCCATCCCTGTACACTAGCTCGCTCAGTGTCTGTCGTTCCGTAAATAGAGCAATTAATTTACGTTTTTTTCTTTTGTTTTATCTATCGTATACAAATAAAGTTTGATTTGCTTATCAATTTCACATCGCAGAAGGTGTTATTCCAATGAACACGGTGTAGGTAGCCTATATTGTGCTTCAAGCCTTGCAGTGGGCCTATCGATATACAAATGACTATATACTATTCATGTATGTACAAAACGCGTCGGTGAAGGTGATTTATGTCGTGGGAAAAAGTTATACCAGATAAATTATGCACTACATTCAGCTCAAGGAAGCGCATGTAGATTGTCAACGTTTTTTAATGGAGTGACACGATCGATTATTTTCAGCTGAAAGGATACTACAATGCGCTGTGATTTGTTTGGAAAAAATCTAATTTGTTCGGGATTCATTTTATTGAATGAAAAGTAAACTTAAACTGTCGAAATATGCTCTCTGGCGATTTTTAACAGAATATTGTTTTCGATCCGATAATTCACCTAGTGGTACAATTGTGTATTTCTCATTTTCGCAAAATATCTTTCCATGCTTAATTATGTTCAGTATAATTGTCGAAATGTCATATTGAATGATATTGCCTATGGCACCTATATTCAAGAATACAAATCATCAATAAATAATTCGAGCAACCTGATGTCTCTTTTCACCACATAATTTCATACTTTTTTATTTCGATTATAGAGGTGTTAACCCGTGGATCATTCCAGTACGCATGGGCACCCTGGTTCAGGCCCAGGGGCCCCGGAATTGTAGGAGCCCCGCGCTTAAGATGAATATAAAATCATGCTATAGACTAAATTTAAAAAAAATAGTTGTGCTCAATTGTTTATATTTTTTGGATGTGGGTAACAATGTATTGGTAACTTTCTTGTTTAACCCTCGGAATACCAGAGGGGTAAAAATTTACGCGGACTACCAAGGGGGTCTAATAAAGTGGGGACGCTTACTTTATCTGATCCTATCTTAGCCGTTACTTACTCGATTTTAAATCTGTCTTCACCAAAGAAAAGGTACGTGAATACGTCGCATAAAATATAATGGAAAATGGGGATGTCTACCGTGAGTTATAGTAGAACGAGTGAAACACAGTCAGTGAGAAAAAATGGGAACGGTACTTTGACTAGTCATATCATAGCTGTTTTTTCACCGATTTCAAATTTTTCATCGCCATTAGATAGGTATATCTTTTATGACACCGATGATCAAAGAATAATGAGAAACAAATTTGAATATTCGAAGTAACTGAAAAAACAGTAACTGAAAGTCAGCACAGAAAAAATAAGATTTTCAGTCCAAACAATCGTATCTCGGTCGCTTGTAAACCAATTTAATTTCTTTCTTTCACCCATGAAATCCTCGCGGCTTGTAGACTTACAATGTGTACACTGCCGTTCTACGCCCAATTATCCCATGTTGCAAAACTGGCAACTGAGACAAACGCGATTGAAGATGCAAATTGTATTAGCAATATGGAGGGAAACGGTGTAACAAATAAAGCTTTATTGTCTATAATTACGTTCATATCAATCGTTTCCAATATAATCAATCCAGTTTTTCATTATAGAGATCCAATTAACGTTAGTTTTTACGAAAAATGTTAAGTGGGACTGTTATGCCGAGACATCGAGCGGAAACCGGAAAATTCTACGCATATCAGTCCCATAACGATCTATGTAAACTATGCTCATAACTCATTTTTTTACAAAAGTGTATGTCGTGAGTTTTTCTGTTACTCGGAAGATTTTTTGCTTCATCAAAATTGGAAATAGGGTAAAGTACATATTTTTACTCTATTTAGAAGGGTACCTCACAAAATCATTAATTATTCTGCCTACACTCGATGGAGTGCATATAATTTGGCATCCACAACCTTGCTTCGTTCTTAAGAACCAATCTAATAACACCTAAAAACAATGAAATGCTAGTGTTTGATCGCAACTAAAGCTCCAATCGAGCGCCCTACCAATTGACCCAATTAGTTGAACAAAGATAGCAAACGCTACACTAGCCAACGGCTTCAAATGGGTAGCGTGATAATAGAAACATTGCGAAAATAGGCTCATTATCCTAGATGCGTTCGCCATGTTATGCAAGCGACGATAGTGATGAAGAGCCTTACAGGATTATTCTCACTGCTGTGATTAATATTGCCACTGCCAGCTCTTTTTTAACCCTCCGGACGTCGCGCTTATGGCCCACTGAACGAGCAGCCGCTGGTGCCCTAAGACTATTTCGCTAGATTTTCAGAGCAGCGTGCACTCAGTGCACTAGCGCGACTGCCGGAAGGTTAATGAACCTGTATTTTCCCATCAAATTTTTTCAGTGCCCGATATCTAGCGTAATGTGCTTCTAAACTAAACGCTACATCATTATTTTTTTATTGCTTTTTTGAGATTTTTGTTAGTGGGACAATTATGCGTAGAATATCAACAATGGGACAAACAGACTTGGTATTTTTTCACGAAGTTTTCAAACAAACTATATGATTTCGATGTATTTTCTGAAAATGTACATCAAAAAAGACTGTTTGATGAAAAAAGATCTTATATGCACTTAAAAAAGTTGGGCGTGAAAGGGGTAAACATAATAAAAAGTTCATAATTTCGTTGCCATAGTTTTGGAAATATAAGAATACTTCAAAATAAAATGGACTTCACTGCATTTATTTTTAAATAACTGATTTCTAGAATTTTTGAATTCTATGATCTTTCCAAATTTTGGATTTTGAGTTCGTCTCATCAGTATGGGGCACTCAGTCCAGCTACCAATTTTAGAGTGATTTACAAATCGCATTTACATTTTCATATGAGACCGGTAAAACGTAGTAATATGACCTTCGTGGTTACATGCTCGATTTGCGTATTGTATTCGGAGATTTATGCTTTGCCATGTTATCTCATCATTTTTCTGATGGGAAGGGAAAGGGGGTGTGAAAGAAGAAGGTAGAGAAATGGAACACAATACAATCACAACACAAACCAACAACCAGCCTGGATCTTTCACTCCCGACAAAGTTGAGGTTATGTTACATCTATGTATAGTGAACCAAAAATCTGGATACGCAATTGCATTACTGCAGGGACAAATGACATGAAGTTCCGTAATCGGATTCACACAGATCACACGAATAATACTCAGCACGCTGAACAGCCGCCATGTGACAATTTAGTTTGCATTGTCCAGTCGGCGTCCTGACTAGAATACTGAAACTGTACTTAGAAAAATGCAACAAACTCTTTGACATTGTCGGACTCACATCCGACCGAAAAGTTCTTGTTTGAACGCAAGTTTGCAAGCTACGTCCATGTTTGTCTTGTTTGGATGCAACCCAAGAGAGAATCATGAGCTTTATCCAACTTATCCAAAGTGGTATGACCGGTTCTTGACCAACGAAGTCAGTCGCAGAGCACGCTCTAGCCAATTCATCCACCCCTTGATTACCAGTGGTATCGAAATGATCAGGAACCCATAAAAGGTAGATAGCATTTGAAATGGTAAGCTCTTCGATTCGTGTTTGACATACGAATATTAATTTCGGTCTCAAATCTGCCGAGCTAAACGCGTTTAGGACAGCCTGGCTGTTGGAACAAAACTAAATTCTTTAACCACAAATTCCTTTTTGACGTACCGATTGTACACCACACAGAATCGCGAAGATTTCTGCGTGGAATACGGTACTGTATCTACCAAGCGAATGAGATTGAATTAATCTTATTTCACGACAATAGATACCAGCACTGACTCGGTACTCCAAGAAAGAACCGTCAGTATAACAAACGCCGTATTCTTCAAGTTGTCGCTCAATCCAGTCAGACAGAGATTCTTCGTGAAGAGGAATTCTCACATTGAAAGTTTGGAAA
>NW_026683687.1:0-25000 GCF_030247195.1 Topomyia yanbarensis | reverse complement strand
CGAATGGCAGCTATAAATCCAGCGAATAATTTTTCAAATGAAATCAGTTTGACCCCAATCGGAATCTTAACTAAAAAGATATATTCATTTGAATAACTTAGGTTTGAAAAGAGTTTTCCTCAGAATTCATCATCTATTTCACCTTCGAAGTTCTGTAAAACATTGAACTCTCGTCTTCGGGACTTAATATTTTGAGAAGACTCTATTCAACCTGTTAACAAGCAGAGAAAAATGTTAAATTACGAAAAATCTAAAATAAAATTTTGAGGTTTTGTCCGGCTAGGCGACACTGTGCGCCTCCTTGGTTATGCAACTATTTTTCCGTTCTTTTTTATTGCAAATAAGTAGTAGTCTTGATTCTATTATTTTCAAAAATGCACATATTTTGTCGAATGTAATTTTAAATGTTCGTTGATTTGAAGTTGTATTTGCATTGTAAGGGAACACGTATCCGCCGGGTGATGCCAAATCGAACTGACATTTCTTTGGACTAAGTATACTAATTCACTTAACACTTATTTGACCAACTAGGGAACAAATTCACAGAACATTCAATGTGCATAGGGAAAATGCATGGTCTTGTCTAAGTGGAATTATGACTTCAATCATGTATAAGGTTTGAGAATTGACTATTCATGAGAAGGATCGAAAATCAGTTACCAATTTCCTTCAGCCATATTAGCACGAAGAAAATTTTTTTATGGTCATATTCTAGTTAGTTTTTAGTTCATTAAATCATGTTCATTACCTATTTTTATCTCATTACATTGTATTGAGTAGGGGAGCCCGGGGCTAGTTGGTGGTTGGGGTAAGTTGGCGGATTTTAGCTACGTATCCTCCGCCATCGAGTGCGGCATCTCACCCGCAATTTTGATGCGGTACCTATCCCAATTGTAGGGGAGAGATGCCGCACGACGACATTTTCTTCTGAAATTATGGATGGCTGTGCTCATGAACAGAATACTTTCTTAAAAGTCTCAGCTATTCAACCGATTTACCAAAAAAAAATCAAACAATTTTAAAAAACGACATTTTAATGCGCTACTGAAAAATTTTCGGCATTCCGTCATGCAACTGGATGCACAGAATCAATAATAAAATTTTCGTGAGTTAATAATAAGGATTACCTTACATCACCAGTGTTGTAATTCTTCGAAAGACAAACTCACAATATCATATTACCGTATAAAAGAGACGCGATATAGAGACTGCGGCATCTCACCCGAAATTACCCTAATTCTACCCCACATGTAACGTTTATTCTGAAGGGTAGTAAGTGTAATTTTATGTCATTGCGCATGCAAAGTATATGGAACATGGTTATGTTTCGTGATTTGTGAATTAAGGTTGGTTAAATTGTCTCGTGTTTGCAATTACGTCAACGATAAAATTCATATTTCTTGGTGCTTATTTAAGAAAAAGTTTATTATGATCGTTATGATTTAAAATAGCATTTAGAATCATATTCTATGGGTAAATTGCATTTTGACTCGAAAGAGTATGAATTACAAAATTATGTTGAAAGTTCTTTTAAGGAAAACTTTTTTATGAGTTTCTTCATGAGACCAAAACGCAAAAAAAATTTCAAGTTTACAACGAATAATATATACTTGATGGAGCTTTTGTGAAAAATACCACAACTTTTAGTTATCAGTGTATATATCTATCGCGCAGGAGTATTCCTTCCCTATGACACTGTATCTGATAGTTGCACTAAACATAATACGGTAATCGTTTTTTCTTTTAAATGCTTAATGTACAAACTTCTACGCCCAACTAAAAAAATGCTTCTTCTACGCCCAACTTAAAAATTGGTCATGATGTAATCTGATTAACCTTGAAAAATGCTTAGATTTTCATACCGGTGAAACGTGTAAAATTTTATTTAAATCGAAGATGATCGATCACGATTTAAAAGATTTTTTCACAAATCTTGGAATTGTAAGATTAAGCACAGGTTGGTTAGTTTTTGCTCTGCATTTCGAATTTTCCTCATGAGTAACTAGCACCAATTTGGGGAAGTTAGATGATAAATCTAAACGAGCATACACAAGCATATAAATTATGGTTTGCTAATGATAAAGCAGAATTCGAACAAAAGTAATTAAAGTCTTTTGGGTGGTATTAAACCAGTCCAAAACAGGCAAATGCTATTGCTAGTTGTGGACTTTTTCCGACAGAATACCTAGTTTACGTTCCCGCAAACGAAGTCGAGATTGACGGCGTTACCACTGATTCGAGTTTGAACCTTGCCGATCCGATGAAATGCGGGTTTGGCAGATTTAAGGATCCAATGTTTCAGCCAGTGAGAATGATGAACTGCAAACGATTGCATTTACTGAAAATGATTGCACGTGCAGTTCTGGTATAAATAAAGTGTTAATGTTGACTATTATTGGTTTTATGAATATAACTTTAAAATAATTGAAAAAAAACATTGATGTGTTTGACAAAATGTGTTATTCAAAAAAATGTATTATTTTGAATGTTCTTTCGATAATATGTAATTTTTCCCAACCCATTTTTTCAAAGAATTAATTGTTAGGTCTAATTTGAACAGCGTCATAAAAAAGTTTCATGTTCCGCAAATCTGTCCATATTGAATTAATTACTTCCAGTGCCCTTCCTTGGTCTTAATAACTTCCTGTAAGTGTCGGGTCACACTTTCAACGAGGTTTTCCATATGATCTTCGTTGATTTTCCGGTTAGTACGTTCGAAGGCTTCGAAGAGTGTATTTTTATTGATAATATAATTCTTGATTGGGTTTAAACCTGGTCATTTCGGAGGCCTTTCCAGTAGTTCCATTCCACATCCACGGGAAGAAAAGCATGGTTTTAAGTGCTGTGTCGGTCATTATTCAGCTAGAATATAAACCTGTACTCAGATCCAACTATCAACACATAACTCTTAGAATATATATCGCAAACTCGTTCGGATATATGACTTTTGACACTCAGTTCGAGTGGATTTTTACTGGTTTGTGAATGTATAACAGATCGTAAATTTTGTAAAAACCGATCTAATAGTGACATCTGACTGGAATATTAGAGAAATCTCTGTTGAAAGTTGAGCTAGGGAAGAAGTTTGCATTTAAGCAGTATACCAATCAGAAGCATACAGCTCGTTAAACCATGAAATTTTTCTCAATATGGCGCATAAAATTACTTGAATTGCCTCCAAAATCATCAGATTTGAATCCAATCTAGAATTAGTGGTAAATTCTTCATTAGCACGCCAATAAGGGTACGCATATGACTATGATTAAAAGTAGGCTCGAAACCCTTGGACGTACTAGGCTGAAAATCTAAGAGAACCATCTGAAAAACTTTGTTGGAAGTATGCCATGAAACTTTTAAGAAGCCATTTAGACTAAGGATGGGCACACGAAATATTAAATCCAATGTGGCTAGTTCTACAGAATATAACCCTACTTTGGGCATTATAGATAGAAAACCAAACAAACAAATTTAATTATCCCCATTTTCTCTTAAAAAAATACATCTGTTCATCTAGATTCAAAATAATTCAATTCGATTTTTTTTATTTCCATTGTATATCTCTGTAGCTTCTCGATTCCATCACTTTAATTCCCGAATCCAACAAGTATTTTTCCGAGTGAGGAAATTGTCTTGTTGGACGCTGACAGTTTGCGAAATATTCAAAACTTGTCTGTTTATGCTCTGTTGAATGAAAAAAAATATGTTTGTACATTTGACCAGTCCGTTTATTTTTATTTACTGGTTTTGGTATACGTCAAAATATTATTTACATTTTAAACAAATCGTGTATCTCACACCTTTCTAAGGAAATAACGTGGGACCAACGTCGTCAGAAGTTCTCAGAGGCCCCGAATGGTCTAATGACAACCATGATAACGATAGCATCGACGAACACGACGCGTTTATGAGAGATCTGGAAAACCCCGCAGATATTTAAAATTACGTAGAAATCTCGCACTATGACTGACAGTTTTTTTTTTCCTGAGCACTTCGTGCACCGATATGTGTTTCCCAGCTCGCTCATGGCAACATTAACAAAAGTAATTATTATTCAACTTCCTTTTTCAAGCACGTGGGACTGAACTACAGACGGATGTGCTGTCATAAAAGTTTAAATGATTATCTCTCTTTTGCCTCTATGGAAAAGGATTTCCTTCAACTCAACGAAATCGTTTCTACAAAGCCAGTGGACAAAAGTATAAACTCACCTGCTCAAAACCTTCGACGGCTTGACAATTTTCGGTGTAGTCGCGACATAATTAGCACTATTCGGAGTTGTCACTACAATCCGGTGCAGCAAGCCAGCTGTGACCCTACTTGGCTCATTTTCACCATTATCATCATCTCCATCGAAATCACCAGGCTCATTATTATGATCAGCATCCTCGTCCACTTTGTCCTCCTCTTCCTCCTCATCGTTGGCCCGTAAATCCTCATTAGCAACTGTGGTAGTCGGTTCATTCTTCGTCCGCCCGAATGGCCTCATGGCTTTGTGATTCTGCGCTCGAGCTTCACTGGCTTCCACCGGCATGGGCTTCAACAGGACCATCGAGAGCAGCACCAAGCTCCACAAAAGCATTATCGAGGCAGTGGGTTTCCTTCCAAAGAATAGCATTTTGGACGCTTCTGTTCCCTCTCGGGTTGTGCCTTCTTTTACTTGATTTAGTTTTTATTACAGACTTTTCGAAGCCGTCCAAGGAACGAATGAAAAGGATTCCACCTTTTCAATTTATTTCTCGTCTCAGTGAAAAACTCGCTCAACGGTGCCTATTTTCAGACGAAATTTGCTTTTTCCTGTTGCCGCAAATACATCAACCCTTCGAAAATAATTTCCCAGTTCTGATGTAGCATAAAAAAATTACAATTTTTCGCAATTTTGGTCCGAATTCACTTGTTACAATCGCTGCGCTCCCACTTTCCCATCTATCCTTTTTCACCACGGCAAATATTTTATCATAATTTCATTTTTTTATCCTCGCTTTTCTCCATCAGGACTAACAGAAGCGGAATCACGAACCGTCGACGCCGAAAAGCACGCTCCGAACGTTCGAATCAGAAGGCGAAAAACTTGTTCCTTTTTCGTTGGCCAAGCAATTCACCACGTTCCGTCTACAGAGATGGGACCTAACCTGATTGGGAGTGTAACTGAACAAAAATAACCAACAAGAGCAAACAATGGCGAGGCACTTCGTTTCGGTTTAGAGGCAAAAAAAGTAATTCTCCACACACGCTTCAATAGCCACCACGAATGAATTTACTAGGAAAATCCTGCCGACGAATAATCTGATAAATGTCTATCTCTTATCACGGTCCGCAAATGATTGAAATAGATTAGATTACTGGTGGTTGGGAAAAGTCGTACCCCGACAGCTGCTCCCGTGATGCTGCGGTTTGTGCCACGAGTGGGAGCTCCGCGGGGTGCTCACGATACCGAACTGACCGTCTAAATGGTCTAGTTCTGCCACTTGACACATTCTTCCAGTGGGGATGGAAATTTTATTGTTCGACTACGCAAGGAATGATCGACGGTGCTTCCCGTTGCGATCTTTCGTCGTTAACAGATTGTTCAAGTCATCGCTAATGAAATATTTTTACGCTGTATACCAATAATTCATAAGTATGAAATAATTTCAACCCGCTATTAAATATGATTGACAAATATGAATTTTTGTTTTCAGATTCACGAACCTTCAACATTGACACGCCGTTCAGCGCACGAACACGAGCTTCCATTCGAACGGAAAATGGTTACAAGTTAAGATGTGCGAACGAGCTGTGTCAATTATCATGCTTAGCAAAGTCAGAGGAGAGAGCAGAAGATGTCCGAGAAGTTATTGTTTGTTCTTGCTCATCGAAAACGTCGAAACGCTACGGTAGGGTGAATCTGGAGCGTTCGTCGGGACACTTTCTCCAGCCGGTTGTTCGGAATGACCATAAGGTCTAAATTAACGCGCTTATCGTGGCTGCATATGCATACAGCAACAATTAGCCCAAGTCACGTGGAAATTCCAGACGATACGCTTATTTTACTGCACACTTTTTCAATTATCTATCTACTTACATTTCGTTAAAAGGCCACTTTCCTCAAGAATTATTTATTTATGTTCCAAGCTACTCCATAATAAATGGTAAAAAGCTACAACTTGGGCGAAACATTTTTTTAGGGTTCCTTAAAAAATCTCAGCGGATGTGAATATTGATTACAATATTTTCAAATTTTGTGTTTAGTGAAATGTCCTCGGTCGAAAAAAACCTGTCACTTTTTACGTGATGACTGGGCCAATTCCAACCATATCAGGCTCAAATGAAACATGTAATATCACCATTAAGGGTACACTACTATAAAATTTAAAAAAAAATCTATTTTTAATTTATTAGTCTAAAATGTAGTTTGGGGTGTTACAAATGATATCCCAAAATATGGATGAAAAAATACATATATGCTCAAATTTTTAATTCTGCCACAACGGCGTTTTTTCACTCAAAATTGAGCCATTTCACAAAAAATCAAAATATCAAAAACGTCGCTTGCTACTGTCATAAGGAATCAGAAAAACTTAAGTTTTAGGCTCGAGGCCAAAAATTACGGGAGATAGTTTTCCGGCCATGGATCCCTTCAGAAAAACGCGCATGGAAGAAAGAGTTGCACAGCCGCCATTTTGTGGTGAAATTACTCGAAAAAAATATTTTTTTATCATTCATTACTTATTACTTATATTATTATGAACAAGATCTCGATTCATCTCTTTATTGCGTCAAGAAAAATTTCTGAAATATGCCATTTTTTGTGCTCTACAGTGGTGTAACCCCTTAACTCTTGATTGAATTTCATTTGTATCGGATTTCTGGTTCCAGGATTACAGGTTCAAGAGTGCAGCCACACAGTAAATTTTTATGTAAACCGGCATCACCAAGTTATCAAAACTATGCTAAACTAATTAAAATTGCTGCAAAATAACTTGGATTTGCCAGTCTAGATCACTAAGTCGCTTTGACCACATTGGTCACCTACCACGGTCCTTTATCCCATATAAGTAGGAACGAAAAATATTCAAAAGGGGAGTAAAGGAAATTTCAGAAATTGAATTTGTAATTTTGTAGCCAAATGTATTGAAAATGCATGAAAGGTCGATATTTGATGTGATCTCGAAAAATATTTTTGACGAAAATCGGCTTTCCAGGAAATAGCATCACTTTTACTGTACAACGGTGGGGCTATCACCTTCCATCTCCAGGACTAAAAATGTTCACTTCTATAGAAGTAATAGTTACATGTATAAAACGATTCATGCTTTATGTTGCTGGTGCATTCCCGGGGTCCCGGAATTTCAAGGGAAATGGATTATTTTTTACCCGAATTCCGGGAAGATGAAACAATCGGAAAATGGAAGCTCTAGAACCAAACCTGGGCCGCAAATATTGCTTATATACAGAAACGAAAAATATAATAGGTAATTTCGCATTTTTAACCCTTAAAAAGGCAAGCTAAAATTGTGACTTCAAGAAGCATCGCTCCTAAGACCCAATGACATCCAAACCCTCTTTTTTGTTGTTTTATCCGAGAGAGAGAAACGAAAGTCCGAAAACGCTCGATCATTTGTATTTAAAATTACAAGTTCTTTGAAACTATAGAACAGTAACTAGCCGGGCTTCTGAGACCCGTTGACTTTTTGAGGGTTAAAAAACGAATCCAAGACTATTGGCAATTTTACAAAATTTATGCTATTTTTGTGGAGTCTAATCTGTATTTTTATATTTTGATATTAACAATGTCTTACTTCAATATCTGGGATCAAGTGCCATTCTAAAATCTATCGATGTCATATTTTTGCGTCACTATTTTGATCGCTGATAACGCTGTTATTTATGGATGGATTTCCGTCGTTTTACCGCCAGACAAAGCGGAAAAAATTCAAATTAAGTT
Source organism: Topomyia yanbarensis (assembly GCF_030247195.1). Classification (NCBI taxonomy): domain Eukaryota; kingdom Metazoa; phylum Arthropoda; class Insecta; order Diptera; family Culicidae; genus Topomyia; species Topomyia yanbarensis. The sequence goes on along the minus strand of NW_026683687.1, from coordinate 17,076 downwards.
TCATTGCTATATTTAGTTTAATTCAAATAGTACACTATTGTAAAATCCGTCAAAATAAACAGATCTCGGAAAGCGTGAGAAGTCTCATATATGAGTTAATCTATTCCGGGTAGAGCCGTCAATAGATAGTACCTAAGTGACTCTATCAAATACCAGAAGGCTATACATAGAAGTGCCGCATACCCGTTTTATACCATTCTTTGCTAGCTTTTCGAACGCGCAACATCTGGGCTATGTAACTGACATAAAATCAGAACAAAATTATTTATTACTATTGCTATTACTATGCCTTAATATGAACTCAATATGGAACATTTTGGCATCTTTCCACCTACCAGTGCAGAGGTCAATTGTCTATATTCTTTCGAATACTAGCAATTTGAAGGTGATCTTTGTGAATACATTTGTTTTTCCAGATGCCTAAGCAAATGATCAGTGGAAAAGGGAAAAGAAAAGGATCGCCTGTACACATATTCATAGAGATATCATTCGCCAAACATAGTATTTGGCCCTACAGCGTTTCGGTATTCCTCAAATTTGTAAAAATTTCAATATTGTCAAATCACTTGGAATTTGTAAACCGGACAAGATTGAAAGAGTTTGAATGTTTTTTGGATAGCTTGAATCTTGTTTTGCAATTCTATTTCAGATACTTTGCCGGATCTCGCCGTATAATCTCATCATTCAAATTTGGAATAAAATGTTTGAAAAAGGTATTTTTAAAGTTGGAACACTACACATCACTAAAAAAAAATTATTGGCCAGGAGTTTATTCTAGTTACTCCTCTGTGGGACGGTGCGATTAGCGAGAGACGCCATGAATTTTCGGCAGAGTTGGCATAAACCCGCACACTGTTGAACCGAAGAAAAAAAAATCGGGTGCTAGTTCTAGAGTAAGTTATTGCTGCAGTGAAATTAATCTACGTATATTTTCCTTCAACTGAAAGCCCTTTTAGGGACTGTAACAAACAATAATGAATAAATTGTTATGTTTCCTATCATTGACAGCGATAAACTCCAATGCAAAAATCTGCAATATTATAGAATAACTTGCTACTCAAACGTACATTGACAAGCTGAAATTTGCAATAACATGTGATTTGTTAAAACTAATTCCTCGGAAACAATCCAAAATTCTGCAATATTATTGAAATTTGGATAACGATGGCAACCCTGTCAACAAGAGAAAAAGAATGAAGAATTCATTTCTTTGCCAGTCGTGCCTTCAAATATTTAAATTCATGGCTCTACCCGATTTGGCATGATGTCGTTTGACTTAACGCCATTTGGCATAACGAAATTTGGCATAATGAGTATTTGGCATAATGGCATAATACTCCTTGGGCATAACAGTCATTTAGCATGATAGTTATTTGGCGTAAAGGTCATTTGGCATAACTGTCATTCGGCATAAGGGTCATTTGGTATAATCATTTTGCATCCTGTATTTGGTAAATGGGCGCAATTGAGGAGAATGTGCCGGAAGAACGAGGATTGGTGGTCCAAGGACGACCAAGCTGGATATCACGGATTGTTCAATCACGATGATGAATAAGGATGTCACTTATACAAACTGTAACAACTGTTCTCTTTTTAGCTGTCTCTATATTTAAACTAATTTTAAAATTCTGATTAAATTAATTCATTGGTTTATAATTTGGTGTAATGATTTACCTTGTGATGGCCGAGGCTATTTATCTAATTGTAAAAGTGTTATTAGACTACAACAGTGACACGGTAGTCAGTTTGGGGATAAGAAGGCCCTTACGGATTAATAGTTATTGTTTTCTGTGTTCTCTGAGCACCATTCAGTTCATTTTCTGTAAACCAGAGAAGTATCTGTAGCCAGAAAATCATTGTTGTTCAAAATTTTTGAGAGCATGAAAAATTTTAATTTAGGCTTTGAATCTAAAAAACACCTCATAGTTAAAACAGGGAAAAATTTACGATCAAGTATATTAATTACTTTTCAATAATTAGGATGAGCCTTTAAACATGAACTGTTCTAAGCTCATGCTTAGCTGTTTTGAGAGTCGATGATATAAACGTGTTTAACTTTAGCCACGGATAATATTACTTGAAAAGATATGGCTGTATTTTTAATTTTATTTTTAATTTTATCATTTAAGCATCTGATAACATGCTTCTGTAGTTGTTTCTAAAGCACAGACGGATTCAACTGGATTTTCGCCTACAGAAAGACGGGGGTTGGAGATTTTGCTGGGCGAGAAAACTGTGTTATGTTAGAGCAGTTTTACTTTTCAAAAAGTTGCGAAACCAATCTATAACGATTCTTGGTAGTCAACCCAAAAGTAATGTCTTCTGACCAAGAGTAAGCACTGATTGGTTTTTATCACAGGTTCGCATTATTATTTGATGTCGATCGAATTCCTTAGGCTAAGGAGTTGACCGTTATTAGTACTACTTGTCTCGAATGATGCATCTGTATGTGTGAAGCTTCTGTAAGAACAAGTTCCATTTTCTCCTTGATCAACTGTTTCACCTCGCGCACTGTAGGTCTGGGACGGGTCTGCGACAAGCCAATCGCGATTGTGTTCTCCCGTAATGGACGAAATTTATTTTGTGATTCACTCATTTCACTCACAGTTGAGCGCAACGGAACTGTGCTGTTCTATAGTTTACACGTACACGATAGAGCGAAGCTACCCGGGTAGTACCTTTTTGTTTGCGTGCTATTCATAAGTGATGCGGTTTTTGACTTCTGATTAGTACAACATAAGCAGGCTGTGTGCAGAACTTCCGATAACCGCATAAAAAAGTTTATTCTTAGCTCATAGAGAAGTTAGTGGACCGGTTTCTGTAATACAGTTTTGGCGCCGATTGGTTCGAAGGTGTTTAACAAAGGAATCATTAACATGCGATATAGCGACCAAACAGTTCGGATGCGACACAGCCGCCCAGATATATACATTCAGAAATATTTGAAGACTTTTTTTTCATTAGATCCAATCAGCAAATGAGAGCCCTCTTTTTTCGCTTTCTCATCCGAAACCATAAAACTTTTCAAATATTTATCAGTATGTTTCGAAAGAGCAAGGTTTTTACTAGCTTATTACGCAAACAGTTGAAAAGAAATCAGAAAGGTGACCAAGTAATTCGGGGAAGAGAAAGTAAACAAAGAGAGGCTCTCTTTTGCAGATTGGACCTATTGAAAAAAGTCTTCATTTTAAGTTTGTAAAAGAGAGCATGATTCTGCACTTTAGAGATGCCAGATTTGCAGAAATGTCTGCAAATTCGCAGACTTTTTATTTCAACTGCAGATTTTTTCGATGACGCATATTTGCAGATTTTTTAATTTGGTTACAAATATTTACAGTGTGTTTAGTTTGGATGCAAATATTTACAGATTTTTGAAAATAAAGGCTTTTGGTTACACTAGTTTCAAATTACAGCTTTATCTATTTTAGGCATTTTTGGTACTTCCCAGGCTTTAAAAATAATTATTTGCAGACATTTGAAAAAAGTATCTGGCATCTCTGGTGCACTACAACGCACGTCCTATTTCAGTAGAATGCGTAGGGTGTGGGGTGAATTAAAGTGATAAAAAATAACAACTCTCAACTATTTTGTGTAGGGTTACTGCGCCCTAAATTATCTTAGCTCCTCTATTCATCCCACCCATTTCAACATATTAGTTAGAGCAGTGTCTGTTATCTCTATTCAACGCATTAGTTCGAATAGTAGGATGATGAAGGGTACGTTGTACTCGACTTTTCGCTTCGCTCAAACGTGAACATTTTACATTTTCCAGGCAAAACCTTTTACTGTACTGCTTCTTAGGAACGAAGCAATGATAATGATACCTGTTTAAGTGCAATCCAGTCACTCTAAGTCGAGTTATCAACGAAATAGTGTGACATCCTGACTAATGAGATGAAGCCCCTAACATACTCCACGTCAACGCTATTTCGGCATTTATGCTTTTACAACACACTATCAAAAATCGCATGAAAATAGCACGAAGAGTTTACTGTAAATCATTTAATTGATGTATTTCTGTTCGACCAGCTCAACTGCCATACCTATCACAAAGCACAATCATCAAAATATGCATCTCACAACAGTCACAACCACACATACTTTTCGGACCGAACGAATCAGCGACATATGTCAAACCATTAAGCCGCCACGAGTTCAACCGGATTCAACTATCCATCCGCTTATCGAAAGGGATTCCAGCAATTTATGTTGAATGCAAATAGATTAATTTTTTTCAATTTGCCATGCGTTTTTTTTTTTTTGACAACTGCATACGAATAGAAGGGTAAACGTCATCAGATGAGACAATCCACACCAACGAAGTTAGTAAATCTATTTCGATAGCAATTTTCGCAGCGGAAATTGCTGTCTAGACAGATTCGTTGCTGTCGCCTACCGTTCGATGCCATAAAGGTGGCAATCGTGAAATGACTGCAGATCTGCATCCCGGCGCTCATGTAATAGAGTTATGAAGTTTGACCTTATCTTTGGACAGACTTCGCATTCGCATTCCAGCATGAAATATGCCAATATTTTTTGTGGTAATAAATTTGAGGAGATGAAATTTCGCAATGGTTAGAGGTTACAAAGTACATATATAACACTGTTCAACACACGAATAGGGAGCAGAGCGAAAGAAAAAAGCGAAGTGTCCCAGGAACCCCTGGTGAAGAAATTTTTGGAAAAATTGGAACGAGACAGTTTAAAACCGAAGTTTGTATGGAGAACTACGGGTATTCAATAGGGATCATCAATGAATCAATGAAGATGGTCATCTTAAATTTTCGTATAAAGTCTTACATAAAATGCTTATTACATCGAAAAAGGAATCTCTGCATTTTTTTCGCTCAATCGGACATCATTAAGGGAGTGTGGCGTTTGAATAATGATTTCATAATCTTCGAAAAAATCCAAAGGGGTACGTGAAATGTAGAAAATTGATTTTTTTGTGGAAATATATCTAAAAATAGCATGAAACTTCAACCGCTTAAACCAATTTAATTTTTTTTTAGTTCCAAGGACTCCGAATTTCTGAAAAAAAAAATTATCGGCGTACTGGGCTTGGGAGCAGAACAAATAATAAAAAGGCAGGGATTTAGGGTTCCAACTAAATCATCGCGAAATTTTTTTTTTTGAAAAAATTGGAACGGGACTTCACAGATGTTTAAACGTTTAATACGATTCAACGATTCAAATTAAAAACGCCCCGGATGAAAAGAGAAGAACTGCTGGATACAAACAAAATTAACAAATTTTCCGACGTCGGCGGTAAAACATGCTGATGAGTTATGTTCCATCAACGACCATGTGGTAGATTTGAGTGGACCGCCCAACTCCCACTAGCAGAAGAGGTTCTTCACATTTCCTTTCAATCATGTCCATATGAGCCAGCCTGGCCCTAAGTTTATAGTGCCTTTCAATATCATTGCTTTCGATTCGCTTGGTCTTAAATTTGCCGAAAATAGCCAACAAAATCAATTCATTGTCTCATTTCAATTATCGCGCTTAGGCTAAGTTGACACGACTTACTACTGTAACCAGCAACAGAATTTTAGTCGCTTTCTATGATTGCCAATTAATGCCCATGTAAGTTTGAAAATGAGCAGGCAATACAGCGAACAGGCATCAATAGGCAATCACGGAGAGCGACTAAAATGTTGCGAGTGGTTGAATCGATAAGTCAAAAAGCAGAGTTTACCGATCCGATTTCATGATTTCAGTCCACGTTGTCTTTTTGTTCATTGCGGAATAAAAGGAGAGATGATCAGAAATCGACGAGTAAACGGAACAAAAAAGGACCAATCAATTGAAATTAACTCAAGATTTGATCTAATTTGATTCTTCTATTTTTTTTGTACACTCAACACGAGTGCTTTCGCAATTGTTTTCTCATTCGGTTTGAATAAAACGACATTTTCGGAAAATCCTTACTTATTCACTAACCAAACTAATTTGATGCGTTATAGGTGCAACAACTTTAATTGAATCTTTTTCTCAAATAATGGTAAAATAAACTCGCAATCTAGCAAACATTACAGCTTTCTGTGCCCAAGCGTTGTCGCTACCAGTTTGATTTATTTTTAATCGTTCGCTCACAGCAGGAATTTTGAACCAGCAATCGTTCCTATTCATAAAGCTGGAAACATTCACTTCGTCGAAAACTACAGAGGGCTCAATTGAACTGTTTAGCTAAAATTCTCGAAAAGCTAGTCTACAACGTTACGTGTAAAGCTGCATCCCACATTTTTTAGAGCATCAACACGGGTTTATCATGAAACGATCTACCACTTCTAACCCTGTAGCTTACACGTCAAGCTGTTTCCCGCAGTCGAGAAGCGTCAGCAGGTGGACGCCTACTTAGCTGTCGTCATATCTGTCAGACCGCTTCGCATTCACGTACGTATAAAAACAAGCGGACAAGTACATTCAATATGCCCACGGGCGTCCCGCAAGGTAATAATCTGGGCCACATATTTTTATATTATTTATTAACGATATCTGTAGTCATATCAAGTCTGGAAAATATACGAAAATAAAATATGAGTTCTACGCAGATGATCTCAAAATCTCGAACTATCGCCTCAGGACTTGACGCTGCACTGTAGTACTACAAGAAATCATCGGCACTTTTCAAAACTGGTGATCGCTCAACAGAATGGAAGTCAATGTTAGTAAATGCAAAGTGATAAGTTTCCAGTGCTTACTTTTTCCAGCATACTTTGAATATAACCTACGACGAACAGCTATCTATTCGATCCGTGACTAGGGAGTGCTCATTGACAAATAGCTGAGCTTTTGACCGACTAGAGCGTGTTTGCCCTGAGAAAACTACCCTGGAAGGACCGTGTTATGCCGATGCCTTATACCTTATGCCGATAGATGTAAGCTGCACGACCTGCAAACCTTGGTGACCCGCCGTACCTTCTTACAGAGAATTTTAGTTTTTCATTTTTGGTCAGTAACATCGAAAATGTGGGCTATTTTCTCTCTTGCGTTAATTTGTATGTGCCTCCCCGTGATCTCCGTAATCACACTCCGATGTGGAGATGTTGCCGCAGATTTAATGAAACATGTAATGCATTTGATTTTAATATTTGTAAGCATAGATACAGAAATATACAGTTTTGAATGGCGCCTTTACGATGCATATCGCCGATACGAAATAAATCAATAAAAAGCTAACAATTTTCAAATTTCACTTTTTCGAGCCCACGGACATAAATTCTTCAAAATTCCTACATATTTGAGCAATTTCGAATTCTGATTCTGATCGCAGTAGGTGGACGCGTCGGTCGCGGATACTTTTTTCATTCCCGTCAATTTTTTGAACAACAAAATCAAAACGCATTTTTTCAATTTCAATTTTCCTTTTATTCTGGTGTATTTGCTTCATTTCTATCGAGAAAAGATTGTGCAAAATTAGTCTTCCCGATTAACAATATGTAATGAAATTTAATTTCAACGCGTATCATTCGGAAGACGCGACAGGTTGTCCCGTGGACGGCGGATGCTACGCGTTTTTCAAGTCCTTTGTGCATGCAAAATAAAGTGATCTGTGGGCCGAAGTTGGTATCCAGTCGAATATCGAGTAAACAGATAAGTGCCCTCCTATACTGAGAATAAGGCTTTGACCAAAGGTGGACGCGATTTCTTAATCTGTCACGTATTTTCGCAAAAAAAAAGTTCTTGGTACTGTAATTCTCAGCTTTTTTCTCGCGCTGAGGAAATTTAAAAACTGCTATACTCTTGCACATTCGAATCTTTTGTGTTTAACTGTCTCCATTATAGTATACCAAGCTTAGTGTAAACGTCAGCATCGGTATTGGTCTGTTAGTGGTTTGCAGTCAGACCAGCAACCCGGATCATCATCGATGCCTTCTTCGTCAACTTCATCTGAGATTTTTTTATTGTTGCGGTATCACATCTAAGCGGAATGCACAACGGTGATTCCTGAAGACTGCGCGTGTTACAGACCAGCCAAGTGAATTTGGCGAGATCAATCTAATTTACAATTAATTTTTATTATCCATTTAGTTGAATATTATATAAATCATTCCAAACCCAATTCTATTTTCCTTCCCTACTAACCAATTCTAACATCCGTAATGCCTATGGAGATTGCGTGGGTTTCCCGCATTTTCTTAAGTAAGTATTCAACTAACATTTCCTTCCCTTTGGCGTTCGTAAGGACATGGCCAGGTGTTCAGTGAGCTATACTATTGTAGGGTAAAGTGCCTATTTTTACCATACTAAGGAGGATGCTCCGCAAATTCATTAATTTTTCCGCCTACAGTCAATGGAATGTCTAAAAATTTACATCTACAGCTTTGCTTCGTTGTTAAGAACCAAGTCAATAGCATAAATGCGCTGAAAACAGTGAAATTCTCGTGTTTGAGCGCAAAGAAAACTCCATTTGACTCCATGTGTTGAACAAAGATGGGAGACGCTGCTCTAACCTGCTCTGCTATATTCGAGCAATTTTGAATTCTGGGCATTTTTCTTCAGTAGATTAAATCATTAAAATATATATTTTGTTTTGTCCAAAAGTCAAATGCTCATACTTGTCAGAAAACATTGCTGAACACATTGTGTGAAAGTAAAATTGAGTCAGTGGCATGCCACAGAACGGCTCAGACGCCAGATCAATAAAATAAGATTAGAGTCGCATCTACAAATCGCTTGTCTGATCATACATTTTGATGCATATTTTAACATTATCTTCTCTCGAACAATCTATGGAACGGTAACCTTGGGTTTGACTAACTCAAGTTATCAGAATTAATACATGTATGCATTGATTTATCAGCCCCTCCCGAAATCAACTCCTGGTTCCGGGCTTACTACATATGTCAGGTGGATAAACAATAAATTAGGCTAGTAGCCGAATGTTTGCAGCGGCTATACCGAGTAGGAAACGGTATAGTTGGCTCAAAGCATTTAAGCAACAACTTTAACGACGTTAGAAGCGAAAGCATAACAAAAGGTATTCACGTCATAGAGGAACTGAAAGTGAACATTGACTAGGCCTCTGTGCTAACTATAGCGGTGTGTAATTGAAAGAGATTAGCTTGGAAAGGGTTGTGATGAAAAACTGAACAGCTACTTCAACAAATGTTGATATAATTTTATAAGATAATTGAAAATTGCAGTTTCATTTATGGAAAACCCGATGTATATATTACATGAAATTCCATATGAATAAAAGCGTAAAATAACATGCATATTGATACTGCAATTATGTTAACTGATATCAATTTTTCTTTTCATTTATATTTTTATTTCAAATGATATATGTTCACAACTAGATTAGTTTACAAGTCGTTTCATTATTTTTGGTGTGTATGCTATTCCTGTGCATTATGAATCAGTCTGTCAAAATACAGACACATCTCGATAAACATAAAATTAGGGCGTATAAGCCAACTGTCAAAACTCACTTTGAGTGTAAGCTCCAGACAATTGGCTTATCATATGTTTGTCGAGACTTGATTCGCTACGGAATTTAATGCTGACGTTCTGGTTGATTTTTAATATTTCGTCACATTACCGATATGCAAATTGCATTGGGGGGCATAATCTAAAAAAAATCGATAGCCAAATTCCAGCGAAACACTTCCACTTTCGAAAAAGTATACGTCAATCCACGACAAGTCACACCCTTGCACGCGAAATGAATTAGCCGTCAATATGTTCAAACAAACTTTCTAGTTAAATAAATCACGCTCGATTTACGACGGCCAATGGGCGATATGGACCTGTTGCTTCGGTCAAATGTTCTAGTTAGTCAGTGGTCCAATTCGGAAGCATGCAGCGAAGGCGCTCAACAACCAATTAGCACCTGTCTCATTCATGGAGAGCGCCGTAATTTCGCTTCAAACATGAGTAGCTTTCCTTCTAGTACCATCAACAACACCAAAAAAAAAAGAAATAGTTATAGCTTTGTCTGTACCGTTGTTTGGCCATCAGACGGTTAGCGTCTGATATTCGTTACTAGGACACATACAAACTACCAATACCAATGCTTTGAATGGCACGTTTTATCAGCACGGCGTAAAAGTCATGCTTAACACCCTCGGACGGGGTGAAATTGAAATTTCTCCATTTATCTGGATCACCCAGATTCCAAGTCTTCTTCGTCTGTATTCAGCCACAACCGATCATTGAAATTAAAGGTGTCAAAGCATACGGACGTCGTTCGTCGGATTTTCCACAGTACCGTGCCATCCTGCACCGGAAACGGAATAAAATGCACCACTAGCGTAGTGCCTAGGATCGATTTTTTATCATTAGTTAAACGAAAGTGAAAATGATTTGTGGATATCTTCTGGGAGTGCTTCTTATCACTTGTGTAAATGCCGTTGAAATAAGTTCTCATTCGCGCGTTTCCAAAGATGGCGATATCCAACAAAGCACCAATGCTAATGACAGGTTGGTGTATAATATAGAAATTCTAGAATAATTTCGGACAAGTAAAGTGTGCATAATATTTCAGCACAGTGGATCGAGAAACCGGGCGAGCATCAGGTACCGGGAATTACCAAATTCCATTTCAAGGACTTCTCACGAAGCCAGTTCGATACAGAACCAATAGTTACCGGGAAAGCTACAAAACACCAAAGTACGTGGTTTATCCCAGTAACAGTCAGTTGACAGATACTTCAGGATCATCGAGCAAAGGTAGGACGATAACACAATGACTCTCTGATTTGAGTTTTCGATTCACCCGGGCAAGAAATAATAACAACTAAGGTTCTTATTTCTGTAGAGTGTGATTGGTCGTTTGCTGAACCAAATCTGCTATTAGTAGTAGTGAACCAAATCTGCTTTTGATTCAATTGAAGCCTCAAATATCATTTATTTTTTTTTCAATTTTACTTCTCTATAGCTCTTCTGAATTGATTTTTTTATGATAAGGAAACTAAATTAGTTGTGGAATTTGCGTTTCGACTTCGTCTCATCAGAATCCGATACTAACTTAGTGACAGGACTAAGCTAGCGCCGGATGCACGCTAGCTTCATAAATGAAAACATTACTTGTGTTTCTGAATGATCCCCTAGTCCAGCGTGCTGTCCCACCAAAAACGAGTTCTGATAGGGCGACCATACATCCGGGTTTCCCAGTACATGTCCTGGTTTTGCATTGACTGTCCTGGTGTCCTGGGAAGTCGAGGAAAATGCTAGATTTGTCCTGGTTTTTCTCCTGTAAGCCTAATATATTTCTATTCATTCAGTCTTCGCTTTTCACTATGCTCCAGATCGCAGTTACGACCGACCGCAACCATAACTGCAACGTATACTCATCCTCAATCGAAATACGACAAACAAAACTTAATACAGTTGAATCTTTCAATTGTACTTTCCGATGGTTTTTTTAATCTCTCAAAAGTGCCTCGTCAATATCGATTCCCTTTGGTACCTCTCAAAAGACACATTGGCGTTTTGGTGCTTCTGCTTCTACTTGAGTTTTCTTGCTAGGGGCTTTTTTTCGTCTTACTGGAAATCCGTTCCATAAAAAGAAAAATAGCAACTATCGTGGAATAATTTCATTGAGCGCTCTGCAATTACTACAGGGTCCATACCAGTACCTAATCAATCGCTCTACGTGCAGTGAATCAAACGAGCTTTTCTACATAAAGTCTGCTGTCTATATGTAGCGTGCCAAGCAAATCATTCGAATAATAAAATTTGTCCCAAGCCAATGTGAACAATAAAGCACCGTTACTTTGATCGGTACGATATCGGTCATTCGTTTGAAGATGTTTAAAACTCTATAGCAAAATTCAACAGCAAATTTGCAAATGTAGTTTAGAGTAACGGAAGTCGTCGTTATACAAACCCACCACACTCGTTACTGATAACGTTTAATACTTTGGCCATAACGGAAAGCTACGCTATGGAAGACAACATGCAATACGTCGTTGAGCATGATAATGTTAGGACCGAGATACCCGTTTATATTGACAATGATAAGATTGATATGCGTCTGCACGATCTATACTTGGGCACTATTAATAAATTTAGTATTATGTCTGAATACGTAACGGTGGAATCCTTTAAGATTGAAACCTGGAGAAATTTTTTCTAGATATTTCCAACGGTGTTTGTTGCGTGAGTATGCGAGTGACGGAACCAATTTATTCATATCTGAACCACAGACACTTAAAAACAAAACTTCGCCCGCTTCACCAGTCATTTTAAATAAAAAAAAAATAAATTGCGCCTAAACCTGAGTGGTTACCCACCAGTAAATGAGTGTTTGGGACCGTGAATAAAAGGTGGAGCTAGTCTTCTGGGAGAATCGTCGGATCGATGTTTTTTGAGGGATTTCCCTCATAGTGTTATCTCTGTTAGTCCATGTCTGAACTTTCAATTTAAAGCAAAACGCGTGACCAAATCTCAAATCACGCTGTGCACGTATGAAGGACAGAAGTAGCTAATGCACGATTAACATTTTTTCACACTTGGATGCTGAACAGCGATTAACCGCCGAGTCTAGCATCCTACATAACAGGGAGTATGGAATGTCGCGCTCAAACCAGTGCAGTGACATTTCAAAATCAGTTACTTATTTCTGCTTGCATGTACCGAAACCAAAACTCCCTCCCTCATTCATTAACTTCCCAACTGACTGAAACTTCATGCAGAATAGAATGCTTAAGTGCGGAGGAAATATATATTTCTTCACCAACCAAAGCATTTATTTGTTTTTATGTGGAAAGTTTGAAGGCAGAAACTGGTTTCTTCTACATTTTCGAGCATAAGTGAACTGCATAATCTATATCTGGTTGACTTTTGCTCAATAATCCCTCTCATAGGTAGAATGAAAACAAAATTCAGTTTGCTTCTGAAACCGAACATGTCCGAACCTGAATGCGCTGTGTCGGGAGAACGAATGACGAGGGAAACGAAACAAATATTTCATTCATCGCGACGGGCATGAATTGAATTTTGTTTTCTTTCAAGTTCACGCAGGGATGTTCATTTTTTCAAGCTCGGGCTCAACTACACCACCAAACACCAAACTATCCGCCAGAAATTTATGGTCACAACGGTAAGTTTTACAGCTCTCAAATCGAGAGATAATGGTTGTCATTGGAGATTGCCAGGCATAGCGCAGGGAAGCTACTTGGGATCGCTGATGTTTTTGATTTACGTCAATGTCGTGTTTTTAGTACTGAAAACTCCTCGCTGGTCCTGCACAGACCATCTCAGCATGAAACGTTTGCCGATGGTGGTGTAGCAAGAACTGCCTTTGTGTAAATCCGAAAAAGTTCTTGGTGATCGAATTCCGACGAAAGACTTTCTGGCAGAGCTCTTCCTCCCAGACTCCCAGAACTTTTTTACTGTCGAAGCTCTACCAGCCAGACCCCAGAACTTTTTAACTGCCGAAAACATGCGGAAAAGGTAATGTCGATTGAGAGGTAACGGGGGGAAGCAGTACCCTTTCGACTGTTCTGGTTTTTTACTCGTCTGATATGGTCACCCTAAGTTCTGATGAAGCCGATAAGCATTAATGAAGTCTAAACTTGGTTTGGCTTAGCAAGCCTATGCAATATGCACTATGCTATATTTCTTCTTAGTGGTGAAAAATTTTGTTAACCCTCCAGAAGTCGCGCAAATGGCTCGCTGAACGAGCACCCGCTGGTGCTCTAAGACGATTTCGCTAGATTTTCAGAGCAGCGTGCACTCAGTGCATTAGCGCGACTACTGAGAGGTTAAAAACTTTTTTTCTCCACCAAGAAAAAAATTGCACAAAAAGGCCAAAGAACTTACAACATTGTACAACATCTGGCTGCAGCTTCTTCTGTACGCAAACCGACTTTTTCTTCGGGTCTTCCTCATATCTGATCTCCTTGGGATGCTTCCGTAGTGCCTGTTTCATAACTGCCCAGTATTTTCCGATGGGCCTTAAATATCGGTGCGCCGATGGGGGAGGATGGGTTCATGACCTTTGGCACGAAAGTGACCCCGTTGGCTTCTTACCACTCCAGGACAACATTTGAGTAGTGGCACGAAACTAGATCCAACGGTGTTGCTTCAACAGAAGGAGCAGACTTCTGTTTCCTTCCTTCCTCCAGAACATCAAACTTGTGCTGGATGGGGAAGAACAGTGGCCCCCGAAGTCCGACACAAAGCGGCTTCGTCAGCATCTAAATACACAGTTTCCAGACCCGTGACTTTCCCACCGTATTCTGCCGCTCGTCACGACTTGGAGCCCTCTGCGCTTTGTACGTATGCAGTCCCTTCCAGTCTTCTGTTCTCTGAACGAAAAACTTAGACAGATTTAACTTTTTGACCACATCTCTGACCGAAGCATTGGGATTCCGCTTAAACACTTTCACTACACGCTAATAGAACATCCATTTTGACCGCATTTCTCCCTAGTTCAATGTTAAAAGTTTGGTAGTATTATTACAATTACATTATTGAATTACAAGGCTCACCGTTGAGTTGAGAATTTTCCACGTGCTTTGGCTAATATATATATATATATATATATATATATATATATATATATATATATATATATATATATATATATATATATATATATATATATATATATATATATATATATATATATATATATATATATATATATATATATATATATATATATATATATATATATATATATATATATATATATATATATATATATATATATATATATATATATATATATGTTTATATGGAAATATTTTTCCCACGGACGAGATACATTGCAGAACGACGATTTTGGGACGATTTTATAATGATCAAATTGAATCTTCAGAGACTAGTCAGAAACCAATTACTATAAGCAGTGTTGCATCGCTTTTATTTTTCACAGATGTCGCTATGGACCGATTTGCTCCTGGAGAAGCATATGGAGGCACAATTTACAAAATATTGAAGCAGAAGCAAAAAGGATATGAGTACCGGAAGCCCATCAGTACCCCAATAAACACATACTCTCAATTGTAATAACTAAACATTCCGTAATATTTCCAGACGCAGCTTTAGATGATTCATCAACGACAGGACCTCCACTTTCACAACCTCCTCCACCTCCACCTCCACCGCAACCCGTTCAATCAGCACCCATCACACCTCCTCCGCCACCACCGAGTATCGTAGCACCGACCCCTGTACCACCCAGTGATTCTTCCAGTAGCGATTCCGGTTCGAAACCAGGTGCTGCGAACAATTTTCCTCCTAACATCGACTCTAGCTATCCACCCAGTCTGAGCAGTCCGCCGGATTACAACAGTCCAATAACAAGCTACTTACCACCGAGCTCTAACCCTTCACTTCCTAGCTCCCCATCGTCAAACCAATACATTCCTCCACCTGATCTCTTCAACTTTCCACCAAACATAAAAGCCAACTATTTACCACCACCACCGGCCGATGGACAATTCAAGTTCAACGGAGTGTCAAGCTATCTTCCGCCGCCAGCCGGAGTACCTTCTGATTCTGGCCCACCATCACCGGACACCGGTCCTCCATCAGACAATGGTGACATGGTCGGAGCCATCCCGGTTGGTCCAGGTAAACCCCAATACCTACCGCCAAATCAATCTTACTTGCCACCGCAATCCATGATGAATATGCAACCTGAACCCATGAGCATGCCCACTGTGATGAACGACATGGGAGGTCCCTCTCCTATGATGAACGACATGGGTGGCCCCCCTCCCATGATGAACGATATGGGTGGTCCTCCCCCTATGCACGACCATCACCATCCATTCCACTTCAGCGGATACGATCACTATCACCCACATGATCATTACCCGGAGTATATATTTGATGATCACCATCATGATCATGATCACTATTTCGATCATGATCATCATAGTGATGAGTCAACTGCGCCGCCACCTCCACCGCCGCCGCCACCACCACCACCACCACCGCCACCGCCACCAGAGCCAGGCACTCCACGTGTCAAAAACTACAGCTACTACTACATCAGTCGAACGCTCTGGTACGTCCCGCTGTATTTCACTCTGTATTTCTGCTTCTACGTGCTAATTCTGATTCTGCGATCAATTGCGCGACATAAGGTGAGTGAATTTCACTGAGAACATGTTTCCTTTCTTTAACGCTCGCTATCTTCTGTGCAGGTGAACATTCCCAACCAATGGGTTGGATCGCGATCACTGGAGGCAATGCCGACCATGACGAATGCGCAGATAGTAGACAAGGTGGACCATTTGACAGATTTCGTGATGCGACAGATTGAAGATTTTAAGGACAAGTACGTCGGATCATAATCGGTTGGGTTTGTAATAATTTCGAGAATGTCTCGTGGATTATTGCAAGAGCACTAGGGATGGCTATATGTATTGATCTCTAGACATTACTTCGCCACTTGTCGACAAAACCGAAATTCGGTAGATTATTGCGTGGAATGTTTACTGACCAATGTATTTTTTACCTTATTGTATCAATAAAGATATAGAATACAATGTGAAACAAGCTTATCATCCTAGGCAAAAGTAGTATGCAGTAGCGATGTATCATGTCCTCTAGTTGTTAATATGCTAGTAAAAATTGCGATTGGCTACAGACTACTCGGAATAGTCTACGACGATCGATCTTTCCTACTCCGACGAATCTAATCCAACTTGTCCCTGACGGTAGGCCTAGCCTACTCCTACGCAGAAATTTCCTGACGCCGACCGTTGTGTCGATGCTGGTCGGTTAAGTGCCGAAGTCAGCCCTACGACTCCGGGTGGAGGATGACTTCCGGCTCTCAGATGCCTCGACGACCTATCGTCGACGATACGTGCGCTCACTCTAGTCCCCGGCAGTGAATCAAGCTTTCGCCGGTCGCGCCCGCTGGTCTTCTTTATCTCTCTTCAGCAGACCGGGTTGTCGAGTGCCAAGGTCGTTCCGACCGGTTAAACCATGATTTCCGGTTCATCGGTGCCCCGACGACCCGTAGCCCTGTTTAGCTACGTTGCTGGTCATTACTCCTCTCGCCATCTTCATTGCAACACTTACATTTTTCTTCGTTCGTACGCATTCATTGGACAATATTGTTCATATTGGCGTCCACGCCGAGAACGATCCTCATTTCGTTTC
>NW_026683686.1:0-25000 GCF_030247195.1 Topomyia yanbarensis | reverse complement strand
AAACATGTTTAACACTCTCTTGATCTCAATTTTCTTGTTGATAATTAATATAACGTGCTTTCCAGTATCCATGAGTTCTATAATGGGACGAAAGACCACGGACAACCCTGTGCAGTAGCTGCTGTTCAAGCAGTAATGAATACCCGCTAAACAAAGACTGTTCTTAGTGCCTCCAAATCAACAAACAGTACTACCAACGAACAAGCAGTGTACGAGATGAATGCACAATAGCGACCAATAAGCAATCCAAACCATCTATTATTATTTGTTTATAAGTTACAATTTGTTCGAGTTACAGCAATGGATATTCAAGAGTTCATGTTCAGTTCATGATAATAGAAAACTCCAAATAGGAAAGAGTTTCATCGTTATCTCCATGAATAGGAATATATCAGCAACAAGTCCAGGTTTACCATCCCAGGGAATCTTGGAGAGCAGAGATTGTCGAAACTTTCCAATAAAGTTTCTGATCTGGCAGGCGATTTATAGATATGGAGAAACGGTTCCACTTTTGGCTTTTTCATCTGGCGTCTTGTAACTATTACCAGTTCTGTGGCATCAAGAGAAGTTGGCGCTACCTAGATTTTATATTTTTTTTTTATCTATTTAAATATTTAGATCCTTTCACAGAACCAGAATTATTTATTAAAAGTTTATATCTCTAAATTGAAAATATCGCAGTCTGATTTTTCTAGCTCAAGTCGATTCCTGAGACAATGGCTATGGCAGACAGTTTTATTGTCAGCACAAACCATACTGCTTTCTCTACAGAGTAAAAATAAGAGCTTTAGCTTTGTTTAAGAAGTGATTAGTGTATATAAAAGTTAAAAGAGACACCCTTGTGTCCATTTCAATCGATCGATTCTTTCTCTTTTTTCTTTCTGATTTCCACTATTTCCCTTTTCAATCCAAAACGAACAAAGAAAGAACGAGACACTGTCGTATACTGAAGACATGAAATCCAAATTATAATCCCAACTATTTTCTTTGTAGTTTCATCCAGTCGCAACATGTCAGTCGCTCTCTGTGCTTGTCTATTGATATCTGTTCGCTGCAACGTCGTGTCATGTTCAAACTTACATGGACACTAATTGGTAATTACAGAAGACAAATAAAATGCTTCTGCTAGTCACAACATTCGGTTCATTGCATGAACTTAGCCAAAAATCGAAAATTGGAATCAAATTTATATAATTGATTGACTAACAATTTGCATCCGATCAATGGAAAGGACAATACCACAATAGATCAAAACACTGGTCGTAGTGGTTAATGTACCTAACAAAAGAGAAGAAAAGACAGAATTTCGACCATTTTTATTATTGCTACTCTAAAGGTTTCTTCATGTCAGCAAAGTTCATAATGCACAAGTGCATTTAATTTGTCGGTGAATGAACTTGCATCTCAGTAAAACCGATATTTTGTTCTCTTTGCCTACAACGGTTAAACATTCCACGGTGTTTTAATTTTAGTTTTAGCACGAAGCGCAGTCCACCTGCGATTGAAAAACTTGTCATTTGAATAACAAACTTGAATCTGGGCAATATCTACCATTAGATGAGAGTTTTGTAAAACGTGGCAATCACTGGGAATAAAGTACTTATTTTTGGAGAGTTTTAATAAAAAATTCTACTTTTTCCAGTCTTCCCATGAACATCAACAAGTTTGCAATGCTTTGCCTTTGTGTACAGGTTTGCATCGAAACCGAACCCAAGCGAACGATGTGCAAACCTAGGTTTAAACACTGTGTACGTACACCGTGTGCGTACACAAAAAAGGCAAGCACAAAACAGAATGAGTCCACACTAGTGATGATGAATGAGAGAAAGAGAAAGCTAGTATCAAGATCCTGTGTGTACGAACACCGCGTACGTACATGGGGTTCGGATGTGCAGACGAACACGTGCACGTGTTTTGGTACGCATAAGCGCGTTCGAGTTTGCACACGAAATGTGGGTATAAGATGAGCACAGAACTAAAGCGAGCATGGTGTTTAATGTTCATTTGGTAAGACTGCTTTTTTCTATAAGTCGTCTATTTGACTGGTAACCCTATATGGTAGTTGATAGTGACCTTTATATATGGGGCGATAAAGCTATAAAGCTCCAAACAAACAATTTTTTTCTATACACAATATTCAAGCATTCCAACGTATGTTTTGCACCTTGCGGAATGATTTGATATCATACGATTAAGAAAATTGATATTTTATATTTTAATGATCCGTTCAAAATTGTTGTTTGAATGACAGGATGCTGGGTTAAACGCTTTACTGAAACGGCGCCGTGGGTCCTTTATATATTTTCATTATGTAAACATTTAAAACAATAAAACGAGTTTTAATAATTTCCCGGCATGTCTTGTGCGAGTGACTGGGCATTTCGCGCGAAGACCTGTTTACGAAGCGGAGAAGTTTTTTTTTATCAAAAACTGCGTCTTGAGAAGTATCATTGTACACTTCTGTGTTATCATCGTGGTTGTGAATGGCTAGCGTCATATTCGCGATCAAATGTTGTTTCTTGCCTTTATTGGTCACGAGTGCGAACTTCCTCAAAGAAAGCATTTCGCAGTTATCAATATTACCTGAATAGCTGCCACATATTTGGCATTTGTTTGTGGATCACGAAGTGGTACTTGGTTTGAAATTTGCTTTTATCAGCGGATTTTGAGCTGGGTAGTCCGTAATATGCCATGTTTTCAAAAAAATCTAACATAAGGCAATTGTCGTTAATGGTAAATAAATATCATTTGATTGTACGTTACATGTGTTCTTTTCTTCTACTTCATTAGTCTGTTTTTGTTGTATTTCTATTAGTTTGTATTTTCTCTACTCATATTTACCAAAAAGAATAACGATCAGTTTATACACTTCTATTTAATTTCTTTGCATCTTTTTTCTGTATTCAGCATGTTTTGTTTCCTTTCTTTACTATATCCTAAATTAGATTCATTTTAACACTCACTAACACAATTAATTGCATAGTCTCTCATATACACTCGTAATCTCTCCCATTTCAAACGTATAAACGCTCGGAGCTTTCGCGATAACACAAACCTGGTCACAAACGCGAACATGCAGTTATAACCATCCACACTTACTTACACCCGCGATCACCCCGGTAATTAACCCATTCATGCCCATGTTGTTTGTGGACAAAAACGTTTTTAAACAGCTATAACTTTTGATTGAGGCAAGATTTACTCACAAAAATAAGTAAGGCTAATAAATGTGACTATTGGCTTTCATTTGAGTGTAAACAGTTATAAGGATCAGCTCTAGAACTGAAGTTATTGCAATTAATCCGACTGAATTCCGATGGAGCAGTGCTGCTAGGGACAGTTTACGTTGACGACGGAAAATGAATTTTTCATATACCTTCGTTATGATGCAATATTAGTGAAACATGTATTGGTCACGTCCGGAGGTCTCTACCGTCAGACCAAGCAGCCTCGACTCATGCCTTTAGTTGGATCAACCAAAAAATGACGCTCATAATGCATTGGCCACTTCTGAAAATCTCTTCCTTCGGTCATAGCAGCCTAGGTTAGTGCCTTAAGTTGGGCCATGAAAAAAATGACGCTCATATTCACAAGACAACACGTTCCATGGCGACATGACCGGGAACTCAAGTGATATGGGGAAGTTCACTTCTTCTAGAATCTGTACCATGCACTAAAAATTATGTATCAGATGCACGGTCCGCGCGCGATCATTCAAGGATACACGCAAATATACGGCTGGCCACACGGTTATAAAATGAAATTTATGCACGCGAAGTTGCATACACGCTAGCGCAACAAACACGTTAACATGCAAACCATCGAGCCCTTCGCGATCATCCACGCACACCTGCGCCAGCGATCTCGTAAACAGGTTAACACCTCGGTGACTAAGTGAACGTTTTAGTACTTATAAATTAACAAACGTGGTCACAAGAGTGAACTTAACTACGTGTCCGGGCGATCAATAAGCGGTTGTGTCCGGAAGTCCCTACTCTCGGCCCTAGCAACCTAGATCCACGGCTTCAGTTGGATCAATAAAAAATGACGCTCATATCCACTTGACAATACGTTTCAAGGTAATATGACCGTGATACTAACTCTTTTAGCATTTTCACCTTATACCGAAAATTAAGTATCAGATTCACGGTCCGTGCACGATAACCAAAGAAAGCACGCGAATAGGTGAATGGACACACGGTTATAAAATCGAATTTATACACGCGAAGTTACATACACGTTAGCACACGCGATATACAAACGCCCACGCGATCGAACATGTTAACTCACAAACGCTTGAGCCCTTCTCGATGATACACGCGAACGTGAAGTTCCTACGCCTGCATTTATCTGAACCGTACCATGAATATCACATTTCAGAATCACGGCCCGAGTAAATTGAGTAATTCCTAGTGAAACAGAAAAAAATTGAAACATTTTCAGAAAATAACAAGTCTATTCATATAAGTGTATTAAAAGCGATCAAACTGTGATGGTGTGCGAACAATCGTCGGGTAATCCAATTACCGACAATTTGAAAGAAATTTTGTCAAGATTGGCAAATAGAATTGGAGATATTAGCGAACAAGTGGAGACACATTTTTTTTAAATGTGCATGTGGGGTTTTCCGCGATATTGAAAATTCTGTTCAATACAAAGTATTTTCGATCGCATTTCCGATTTCAGCGAGTCATTTTATTACGAAAATCATATAAAAATGTTCAGGATTCAATCGACTGTATTATTGTTTGCAACACACATTATTTTCGAAAAGTATAACTTTGTAGTTGTCGTGGCTTTCAAGACATAAAGTACTAATTGGGACCGTGTTTACACCAAAAGTTCTTTTATAAATTTCAAAATTCTTTTAATTCTTCTAGAAAGTTGTGCATATGGCTAAAATTGGCAACTTTGCAATAACCATAATTTTCTGTATCAATCTTAAAGCTTTTCACGTTTTTCCTTTGAATATAACTTATTTTCCAATGCCTACAACTCTGAAACAGTGAAACGCATTTTATTAAATCAACAGGGTACCAATTTGTAACTGGCTGATTGCAAAATTACCAAGATGTTTAGGCAAAAAGTATAACGCGCAACTGTTCTGTGCCAATTCAAAAAAAATATTGAAAGCACCAGCCACTCTCGTTGTGGTGTATAAGCCGTACGAGCATTGCTCTGCTCCGAAGCTATCAGGGCAAGGAAAGCGAAGCGGGTAGCACAGCGACATTAACTGGTCAGTACATTGCGGCGACATCCGGGATTGTTTGCGAAAGCAAATTATCTTGTCATTCGTCATAACAATCGCTAGAGAAGTTCCAACAAAGCTGACCTTCCTAACCAACAATTAACGATCGCTGCAGGAGCAGCTAACGTCAACACCTGAATAACTCATTTGATGTTGACCCGTTGACGATGGTTGGATTATACCCACGGCTCTTCGGACTGGCAGATAAGCACCAGCACCAAGAGAAGTGAGGTGTTTTGGTGAAATTGAAGGAAGTTGATGTGGAGGCAGATGATTCAAATATTATAACCTCTAAATTTGAGAGCGCAGAAATTTGGCTGAATGATTTTTAATACTATTCTCAATTACATATCCATTTAATTATCATTTTACAACAGCACCTGAACTTGATTTACTCGAGCGAAGAAAACTGAAACGCCATCGAACTCTTCCTGTTTCAATAGGGTGGGCTTTAAATATTATTGATATTTGATTCCCTACCAGAAAAACTTCCTTCTTGTACGAAATGCCTGGAAACAAGTTCTTGAACCACTAATTTTCCTTTACTTTGTTAGAATATTATTATCATTTCACATAATTACATTCCATGCTCAGGAAGCAACTTTAATCCATTTCTGTTCAAGATCGTCCATCGATAACAGCAGCTCCTCTACGCCAGCATTGAGTTTGTGTTAAAGGAACAGCCGGTTTCGACAGGAAACCATAACTCAATCACCCGCCACTAGCAATTATAACACACGTTTGAGTTATTATTGTTCTGGCTGCGTCGAACGCTTAGCGCTACGCTACGGGCACCGGAACAAAAATGGACCCCCGAAATGAACTTCAAACGTGACACGATCAGGGTCTTGCTCCGTATGACGCAACAAATACTATTTCCCTTGAGGAAGCAACGTAGGAAAAAAACGTATCGGTACCTGCAACATGTGCCTCCTCCTGCCCAACTATCCGGATCAGTTGAAGCAAAAAAAAAACAACAAAAACTTTGTCTCCCGTAGTGACACATACAATCAACTCTATATTGAGTAACGAAACATCTACAAGGAAGCAAACGAAGACAGAACAAGAAGTAGGTATAATTTATTTGCCTCCAACTGTTATTTATTAGTTGAACATTCCTGACTTAGTTTCTTCCAACTGTTCCGGAGACCTTCCCCAGTTCGTCATATTTCGCTCTCTGCCGGTCTTGAGCGGTGCTCTGTACGCTGCTGCTGTTATTATATTCATTTCGATTAGGGTTCTGGCTTTCCAATTAGTACCAACCGCGAACGAGCCAGCCACTCACATTGTCCGCGACGTATTTATTCGTCCACGAATGAATGTATATGACAAATGTCAATTCTGTCACAAGTCATAACTCATTTTAATGACGTCCGCCACAGTCCGTCGTTCGACGAACCGAACAGGAAATGGCTCGACTAGCCTAGCTGAACCCAGACCGAAGTGATTCGAATCAAAATTTTCAAATATCCCCACTGCGGCCATATACAAGACTCCCACGCAGTCACTCGCTCGCTTGAGTGACTGACAACTATCGAACACAGTGACTGTGCACCTCTAAACGATGCCATCCCGGTTGCAATGGGAAGCAAATGTGACTGTTTTTTACTGTTTAAATAGTCTCCAAGCAAACAGACCTTCCAATCGCCACTCCTACCACCCCAACCAATTGCCATGTGGGTGCTGGGGGTGGGTATCGATGGCACTTGTTGGGGATCACGGGTCCGGGTAATTTTCCGTCATGCAAACGTGTAAGCAGCCCGCGAATTCGGATAAATGTGTTGGTACTTATTATTTTTGCCGGATTTCGCAAGCAATCATAGTAAAACGTGTTGGGGAATTGCCTGTTTTTAACGAATACAATGCACACAAATCAGGCACGCGGGTAAGCAAAAAATGGTACAATAACAACACACACACACTCACACACTGTAACAATAATAATGCAACGAGTACTCAAGTGACTTCATATTTTGGGAGTAATTTTACCTGTGTAAAGGGAAAATGTTGAGCGGCATTTGAGAAATTCATTTTTCCAGTGCTGTTGACAAATTAACTGGGAGTTTGAGGGTGACTGGACCGATAGTTTTCTTCAAACTGGAACAGTGTTTGGTTCTGAAACTGGGTATATTTTGCTTCAAAGTGTTAAAACCAATCGTACCAAATGTTATAATAAACGGCTTAAATAGAGAGGGAAGGGAACCGCCAGGGTACTTTACGATTGGAAGACTAGACGATGATGTGGATTGCCGACCTGATACACTTGGAGGACACCTTCAATTTCTTCCTAAAGGTCTGCAATGAGTGAGACGCGCCTTTTTAACAAACAAGGCATCAGGCGGTTAAAAAGTGTTGTGAAATTTTATTTTACACACTTAACTTTTTCTGTCGGATATCAGCTTTTTTCACATCTTTTGCCGAAATCTCAACAGCTGAGATCTCAGTAAACATTTTTTTGCTGACATCTCAGTAAAAGTGACGTTTGTTAGCTGAGACTCGGAAAATTTTTCACCGAAAATCTGCAAACAAATTTCACTTTACAGAGATATCGGTTTCTAAATTTGCTGACTGGACGGCTGTTGGGAAATTATCGAGCCGAATTGAGTGTGTATGTGACCGGATGTTTTTGTTGGAAGAAGATTTTTTGTTTCCGTGAAATGCGCGTAACTGTTTCTGTTTACTGATCCGTCCAACACTATTTTGGCCCTTCGTTAATCTGGTACACCCAAAACTAGGCAGTATTACTTTACAACAACAAGAAAAAAAATGCTTTAGCAGAAAGTTTTGCCAGTTTCTTATTACGTTCTTATTATCTCTCTATTACGTTCTTATTATCTCTGAACATCATATTTATTTTTCAAACTCGGTTATTTGACACGGTTCAATGTGTTCTCTTATAGGAGTCGTCGGTCACCGAACATTTTCTTCTTCAGTGGCATTCTTAGTTTAGCAACAGGAAGCTTTATCGTTCGAATGATTTTACCTCCAATATTTGAGCGAATAAATGAAATATGAAATGGATGATGAACTGCGCAAAGTTCTCATCTGTGTGTGGAACATAGACGGTGTTAAAAATTATGTGATGCTCTTATTTATAGATTCGAGTACTTGAGTTGTATTCCATCTTTCTTTTGTTAGGTGAGAAAATGGTCATTAGCAGAACAAAGAGAATATTTTTGTTGTTGAATCCGTTTTTAGATATGGCTTGATGCGTTAGCTTAACAGAGCCGTATGACTGTTAAATATTTACAGTGAACTATTAATAAAAATACAGTTTATGTATGTTTGTCTATCGAATTCTTCGCACGCAATTTACTTGTGTGCGCGTTAACTACTTTCTGCGGCTGTTAAATATTTTTAGAGTCGTCCGATTCTTTGATTGTCGTTTTCGCCCAGGCTTTTTATTTTTTTCACACAAACAAAGTGCATAAAGTTCGCAATATTCTTATTCAAATTCGAGTAGCACGAAAACACTACAATAGATATACACAGATACGAAGAGAAACTAGAAAATGAAAAAAAAAATGATCTGCGCCCGAAAAGATGCACAGTGTCGCTTGAAGAGACACTTTTTTGAGCTACCCCTCATTAAGGTTCAACTAAAAAATCCCTAAAACCAGTTTTTTCGAGATCATTTAGAAAATCCTTATGGAAATCAAATCGAAATACTCGGGGCATTGTTAGAATACTACGGATTAAATTTCATGAAGATATTGAAAACGATTTGCATAAAAACTACTATTTTCGTTTTCAAAGATGGCGGCTTTTCCAGGCTTTCTCGGTTGAACCTTACCACACAAGGAGATATGCGAAGCATCTATTCAGCTTTCCTACGTGTGTGGCCACGATGCACAAAAAAAAGAGAATTTTTCTTTTTAATCGTTTGGTTATGAAGCCACGTAGAGAAGAGCGATGCATTGCGTGAAAAGTTAAAGGCATTGTATTTTTTCTCTTTATTTGCTCTGAGCTGCATGCCATCCCTGCTTTCGTCTATTTTGGTTAACGGTCGTGAAAGCATCCTTCTCGTGGCTATGCTGATTGTTACTTAAAATGAACTGTGTATAGTAGACCGGCAACAATTTTGACTTTTCTTCGGAACACTGCTGAATCAAACGGTAATTGGCTTCACATACCACTTGTCAGTTTTTTTTTCGAAAACTCTAATTCACTCACAAGAGTTTTCAAGTTTGTATATGAAAATATATGAAAAATAGGCAATTGAAACAATAAATTTAGTAATACCAGTATTATCTTGTGCATCCCAAAATCTGCAGATATATAGCTTAAGGTGTAAGGATCAACATTGCCGAAGACTGCGAATTGATCCGATTTTGCAGTTAAAAGATATTCTCATATAAGGTTATGTTTTACCTCTCTTTCTCGCACATGCTTAGAATAGGAAATTTCAAAAAAATTGGTTGGTCTTCAAAGTTAAATAACTTTTTAGGGGAACCTCCAATCGATATGCAATCTTCAACAAAGCTATTCGTTATAAAATAAACTACACGACTGTAAGTTTTGAGGTACGCAGAGTTACTGTGAATTTTTTTATTGGAATTTAAGTTTTTATTTCCGAGTTTCCAAACATATTACTACAGAAACTTGAAACCTCTTGTGGGTGAACTAGAGCTATCGGAAAAAAGCTCATGTTTTGCATATGATTAGCATTACCAATTACCATTCGAATTAGCAGTGTTCCGAAAAAAAGTCAAAATTGTTGCCGGTCTAGTGTACAGTCTTCGATAATTTAGCATTCGCTAACAGTCATTAATTTAACAGGTATTGAACAACAGATTGTAAATTAATTGAAGATCAAGACGCCGGTGTATTTGTTTCTATTGTTGTAGGTGTTTTTCTTAGATAATGCTGTCCAAAGTTTACCGTAGAGTACAGATTGTTTACAGTATTGACACGTGCGAGACAGATTGACATAAGTACACAGCGTGGTCTGAGCACAGGCGGACTCAACTCACAGGGTTACGAATAATGGAATGGAGTTAACCAGTTCACCATTCGTACACCATCGCATATTCGGAGACAGACCATGCAGTCGCACTTCGACTGTGTTATCTTCATAATACAATGGTTTCTTAACCACAACTTTGTCACACTCAAAAATGTAGAATGATAGGAAATAGAGCGGGACGAAAACATTGCAATATGTAAATGACACACCACACATAAACAACGAAACGGTGTATGATCTACATTCCTAGAGTTGGACAATGTCGTTTAAAGAGTCACCTTGGAGAGTCCTTTTTTGATGTACCTCTCATTAACACACCACACAGGGAGCAATGTGTTGCAAATTAAAATTCAGATTAAACAAGGTTGGAATAATCGTTTTGGAATTTTTTTTCATTTGCCTTCACTGCTTTCCTACATGTGGGCATGAGCTACAATCGAATGGTAAAAGGATGGGGGACTGCTTTCTTGGCAAAATGTGTCTGTTGCATGATTCCTTAAATGAAATTTCGTTTTTTGGAAACGCATTTTCTCACATACATGAGGAATGGTGAAGAATTTAACAAACCATACACGGAATTAATTTAAGATCTTCCTCAAGGAAACCACTAAGGACTATCCGTATTTATTTTGTACATCTCTGATATTGATTCAATAATGTACTAGATAAACACCTCAACACTTCATAATGATTTACAAAAACTAGTATTCACGAAAGAGTTGTAAACACACGTTTTCTGGATCACTCTCCGGTTGAATAAGGGAGGGGGCGCGTGTCCCCGTGCCTCCCCCTGAAGCTGTCAGTGCGTGTAAGGCTATGGTGTAAAAATCTTTCTCTCTATTCGTTTGTGTGTTGAGCCACGGAGAGAAAAGCGGTGGATTACATACAAAGTGCAAATAGCATTTTAATTCTTCTTTTTATTTGATCTGAGGTACATGACATCCCCGTATTCGTCCATACTGACATCACGGTCTTTAAAGTATCTTCCTCGTGTTTTGTCATTTTGTTGACGATGCTGATTGGTGCTTCAAAAGTACTGGTTGTAGTCGTAGATAATTTGGAATTCACTGATGGTTTAACAGGTGTCAGTGGTTCGATAACTGTTGGCAAATTAATTGAAGATAATGAGACCGATGCATTTGTTTTTGTCGCTGTCGATATTTTTATCTTAGTTAACGCCGTCCATGGTTTACCGTAGAATACAGATCATTTATAGTCTGACACGTGCGAGACAGATTGACATAGGTGCGCAGCGTGGTCTGAGTATAGGCAGGGCCAGCTCACAGAGATCACGAAGGATGGAACGAAGTTAATTAGCTGCTTTCTCATCACACTTACACCATTGCTGATGTTTGGGGAAACTTCCAGCATTTATCATAATTAATAGAGACATCCTTTATATTGTGAATAGCGTATTTGGAGACAGATCCTGTTGTCGTACCTCGACTGTGTTATCTTCATAATACACAGAGTTCTTGACCATAACATTGTGACACTTAATGTAACAAAAATTTATTTCATTGGCAAATATAGGAAACAAAAGTTTCTATTAAGCCGTAGTTGTTGAATTCTATCAGTTTTATATCCAGTATATGGTGGAATTGAATAGCATTAATGCAGTTTGATCAATACACATTTTATTTTTCAGCAAGTTCCCCGCTTCTCGTAGGGGAGCACAGTGTTTTTACCAAAATTGTGCGATCTATTAATTACGCCTGAATTGTGAAATTTGGGTCAATGCCGTCTTCGGAGGAATATGTAGACATTTAATAATTAATCTCCCTACAAGTGAGATTTATTTATCAACTTTCTTGTAGGTACGCTTTAGCCAACAACTTTACTGAAGGCACAAAGTCTTTATCTTTAATATCGATTTCCAACCTTCGACAAAGATGTCGGCACAAAAGGTACCTTTCAGATTTTCACAGTTGGGTAATAAGCTGGTGTTTAGAATGCTATCTAGCGATGAATATGAATGTAAGCGATATTGCTCCATGCAATTTGTCAAAATATTCCATAAAAACTTCGTTGGTACAGTAGCTAGACTTGTTCGAATTGGTTAAAATTTCGAGCAGCTGCTCCTGATAGAAGTAAGAATGGAGTAAAAAACTAAGCTTTTCTTGTCACTCTATTGCAGATTATAGCTAATGTCTCCGGTTAACCGGTTATCAATTCTATTTCGGGGGTTTGATCGGCAATCTTATCAAGGTGAGGAATGTAAAATGCTGTTCATATCTCAGTCAAACCGTTTCAAAAGTCGACGAATTTAAATATAGAAATCGCAAGCCACGACTAAAAGGAGACGGTCTATAGTCTAGCGTAGTGCGGGGATTGTGGAGTAATCGTCGCCCGATAAGATGCAGGATCTATAACCTCATTTGAATGTGAACGACGTAGTTCCGCCTAATTATCATATTTGATACGTTCAGGTTTCGGAATAATCAGTTTGGGTCGTAAGTGGGTGGCAACATTTAGCAAGATGATATGTTGAAGATCGTTCCAGGCGCTTTTTATTAAATATGTTTTGTTTTAATTTAGTTAGAATGGTATATTATCGTGATCGCAATTCTGACCTAAAAGCAATATTTCGATTACGGATATTCGAATTTTGAAATTGACTAAATGTTCTGGTCTTTGAGTCTTCATGCAATAAATTGGAAGGTGATCCTGTACGATATGAAAAAAGCTTCCGAGACAGAAGATAATATTTTTTAACTGACATGTCTAGTGACACGACTTTAATCGAGAATACTAATTGCTAGAATTTATTATTCCGATTTTTCAAAAATAGAAAGTTATCTATGGTCTTTGAGTTATATATTTGTGATTGCAGTGGCCTTACACATCAGAGGATGCCAATTCCGTTAGGCAACGATTGGAACATAAACGGAACTCGTTTCTTCAGACATCCACGGCATGCTGCACGTGGGAGAGGTATTGTGACGTACACGATGGGATAGAGCTGGACTTTGGAAAATAGAGAACCAAATTCAATTTTTTTTTTGCGATTCTTCATTAAAGTATAGGGTTTTAAATACCTGTTAAAAGACCCTCCTAGCATCCTGAAAAGATGTTTAAAAACGTAAACGAAATAAATAATAGGTATGATCGGTACAATTTTGTATAGATTGAAGTAATATAAATAACAAGAGAAATTCTCCTAATGTGCCCAAATAATATTCCATGGTATTACTTGCTGTTGGCTTAGTCATTTTAGCGGCATCACAAGGACAAAATGTAATTGTAATTTTCATCTTCGAACCTTCTTCTTATTCAGTCTAAGTCACTCGCAGCAGGTATATACTATTGAAAAAAGTAAAATCGATAAAGGGATAAAAGGTTCGAGGACTTCGACTGCTGCTATTGATCGTTTGCCCAAAATTAAAAAAAATGCATCGAATCGAAAAATTTAATCCATATCTTTTTTGATTTTTAAGTAGTTAGGAAAGAGTATAGTTCGATTCTAATAATAATAAAATTGCCGAATTTTCCAGGTTTTCTTACAAATTTTGCAGATTTGTAAATCACATTTTTTTTTCATTGTTGATTGGTTTAATTTTAAACTGGAGTTGTATTTTCTTACAATAAATCTATTTCTGTTAACATTCTTCAAAACTTTCCTTCTTCCTCGATGAATTTACAAGCAATCTAAAAACCCCCCAAAAAGAATAAATATGATAGCTGTTCTACAAAGACTATGAAGTCTAATTAAATCGCTAGATCGAAATAAGTTTTTAAAGACATTTTACTTGCTTGAGCCGAAATCAAAAAAATGCTACTTCAACTCCGTACTACTATTGGACGCATTGTTGAGTCGGCAGTATTACATTAAGTAAGCATCATTTAAACATTGCTCTTTTTATGCCAAGTATTAGTGAAGCTGGTAGTAACCGAAAATGACTATTCTAATGCTGTTAGAGTGCGAAGATTTACTGGTGAGGTTGCTGGAATCAAAAACAAAAAAAAATTATCAGCTTCTCATTCGCTGGTAATAAGTTTCTCGCGCAAACAATGCGTACCAGTTGGCTTTCTATACTTTTTCCTAAATCTCGATCTGATGCACGAAATAAGGGACTGTTACTTTTCCTCTTGCTCTGATGATCGTTTGTGTGTTTGCTGTTAGATGGACGATATCAGTCAGGTTCTGCAGTAAAGTGGGTATGCACTTCGGAAAGATAAGGTCTGTTGATTTTTAATATTACAATGTCCTACATTTTTTCGGCGATGTGGATCATCAACTGGGGGCGTAAGCTTAAGTTTATGAAAACTTAATTCCACCATCACGAAATTCTGTACTGTTAATATTTTTAATAGTTCAATCAGGGAAGGAAGTTTTATTTTTCCTTAAACAATCTGCAACAGCAAACAGCATATTGAAATACGAGCTATAGTCCATTACGTTTGAAATTTCATCTTGAAATTTAATCCCAAGTTTTTCCAACAGTGATCCTTTTAGGAATGCGGGAAACTCGACTTATTCCTTTCCATCTAAATCTATAATAGCAAATATGATGCGTACCCAGTTCTCAGACTACCGTATGTGCATATCAATGTCAGATCCCCACTTGCGAGTTCTATAATTAGACCGAACACAACGGAAAACTGTACACATGAGCTGCGCTAAAAAATTCATCTACTGCAACCAGTGCCAACTAGTTGCCCCCAGTATTATGAGCTAAACAACCAACGGTTGCCCATTTAGTAGCACTTGTTCAGGAAGCAATGTATGCTTCTCTGGGTTGGTTTATCAGAGAACGCGAAACGGGACTGAGGAGAGTCTCCTAGTTTTTTTAACCCCATAAGAGGGTACCTGGGTACCAGTAAAACTGAAAGGCTTATAACTATGGGTAACTTCAAGCCAACTTAGGGAAAATAAAGCCAAGCGCAACGCATTGACTTGCCACATGCACCATGTTTCGATATCGCCATGATTGGTGCAGCAAAAAGAATTTCTGTGCTATCGGTACATTTTCTATGACCAGTCGTTTGCATGTGAATACAAGTTGCGGAACAAGATGTGACTAAGTCGGGTGCCAGTTATTGATGGGACGAAGCCGAAACGGTTATCCCTGATCTAATTTGTTATTTTTCGAATTGTATAGATACATTTGGATAAATTAAATGATTTAAAAACTGGACAAGACAAGCATTAATTTGACTCATAATAATCTGGACGAATGCAGAAAACTCTAAAAGGTTGATATCCCTGAATACAAAGCAGTCATTCAACTTGTAATGCAAATCAATTTTTAGTTTGAGATGTTCGATTGAAAAAGAATATTTTATTCGAATAATTGCTCTCTTAAAAATGTTTACATCTTGAAATAAAAAGGAGCGTCATAATTCACTTAAATTTACATTAACAAACATGTAAAAATAGGCCCCGTTTACAACTCAGGGAATTTTACATCAAAAGAGGAGACACAATATTCTATTTTACAGGTCGACACATGTAAAATTCTATTATCCGCAGTTACGTCGTAATGTCGATTACATAAAATGTATTTGTTATCCCTTCTGAGTGTGTAGAGTTGAAAACAAATCTTCGAATTTGAATGCCCTTGTTTTAAATATTCAATGACGTAGCCAAATGTCAAAATTCTTTGAATGCTAATTCTCAGTTTTGACATGAAATAAACATTTGGCAACGAATAAAAACTTGTTTAGTATTTAGTGAAAAGATTTAAAACTTTGGAGTTTAAATCGAATAAAGGACGCTTCAGACGATACATCAGCTTCCGTCCACGTCAACGGAACGTCACCGTTCCGTCATGATAAGTTAAATACGTTTCTGTTGCGGTCGTTCACACATGCCGTACGTCAAAACGTTCCGTGCCGTTGATGTTGTGTGTGAATGCCTCCATTTAACTGCATGTAACGTATCTTGATGGAACGGTGACGTTCCGTTGACGTTGACGGAAGCTGATGTCTGAATCGTGCTTAAGTTACCCGGCCTAAGTTTTTTTTTTCCTTTAGATTGTGACATTTAGTTGTTGTACCTACAGTGAGAAACTAATGACAGCGTTTCGACCCGCGGTTCAAAAGGTAAAGAGTGCACGTCAAAACAATCTGCATAATAACGTTAAAATACCAACACGGTCAGCAAAAATTCCCAAATTTCCAGAATAGACTATAAATAGGGGAACACTGACAGTGGATCGAACAAACCAAAACAAACATCACCCTCCTGCTAAGGTGATAGTTTATTGAAACCTCCGCTTATTGTGGTGATGATTTTGTGTTTCGATTTCATTTCTTCAGTAACTAACACCAACTTGGGAGCCTGTCAGACGGTGTATGGTCGTTTTAGCTTTCTCGTCAGCAAACCAGAGCTTCTGGCTTTGCTTTCCGGGACATCATTCGGGACTTGCCAGTTACTGTTGGTTTCATATATGTCCTGTCATTGTTGGGATAGTGCCTAACTAGTGCTAATTTGGCTATTAGTTGGGATGCATCGTCTAACTTAGCCCCAAGTTGGTGCTAGTTACTGACGAGATGAATTCGAAACACAGAAGTTTAACCGAATTGCGTTAAAGCTAAAGTGGAGACTCATTCGACTTTAATTTAAGTCGAATATACCATAAATGTGATTACTTAAAAAATAATCATAAAGAGATTATACAGAGTTTTTTATTCTGCGGCTTTAGCACAAAGGTTAGGCCAGAAGATGTAAAGACGGCATCACAAGTTGATTCCAATTTTGAACAACCTTCAGCTCAGGTCAAGCGTCAAGTGTCAAGTGGTCAAGTACCGTTGTTCTGATGAGACAAAGCGGTTTAAAAATTAGTTTGAAAATCAGAGTATAACAATAATGTCTGATTATGTTAACCATTTCATGGCCAACTTTTTTCTGGCACATACAGGGTTCCAAAGTTATGTTTCCTTAAAACGATTGGAGTGATGAACATGAAAAATTTGCGTTGATCAAGATAGGTACTATTCTTACAGTGCTTAAATTTTATCTTCCGATGCTAAATACAATTCTCTTGGAATTTTTACAATAGTTCAATTGCTTGGAAAACGCAGGTGAAAGTAGTTGATATTTATAGGTTTTATCGGTTTTGAATGATATTTCAAGGTAATAAAGATATATTAAAATTTCATTGTTCACCATTACTTTAACCCTTTCATGCTCAACTTTTTTCTAGTGCATGTAGGGTTTCAAAACTATTTTTCCTTGAAAACGGTTGGGTCGAGAAATACGAAAAGCCTATTTTCATAAAGATAGGTGCTTCCATGGCAGTGCTAGAAGCTGGTCAATTTTTATCTTCTAATGCTCAATACAATTCTCCTAGAATAATTACAATAGTCCAATTACGTGGAAAACGTAGCCAACGATAGTCTAAATTGATAAGTTTTATCAGTTTTCAATAATATTGCACCATAACGAAGATATATGAAAAAATCATTTTCCGTCGTCAACGTAAACTGTCCCTGGCAGCACTGCTCCATCGGAATACAATCAGAATAATTGCAATAACTTCAGTTCTAGAGCTGATCCTTGTAACTGTTAATACTCAAATTAAAGGCAATAATCACATTAATGATCCTTACATGTTTTTGTGAGCAAATCTCGCCTCAATCAAAAGTTATAGCTGTTTAAAAACGTTGTTGTCCACAAACAACATGGGCATGAATGGGTTAAACCGTCCCTGGCAGCACTGGTCCATAGGAATACACTCACACTAATTACAATAACTTCAGCTATACGTCTAATACTTACAACTGTTGATGCTCAAATGAAAGATAACAGTCACAGTTATTAGTCTTACTTATTTTTATGGAAAAATCTTGACTAAACCAAAGGTTATAGATGTTTACAATCGTTGTTATTTATATACAACATGGTCATGAATGGGTTAATCGTATATTAAACAAGCATTTGCACTCGAATTACGATTACGGTTGGGATTCTATGTAGAGAACTGACGTCCAACTTTAACCTAGTTTGGCCTGGATAAAAAATAATGACTTATTTCAGTTCAGCTCTGCACTTGCTGCCACCTGCACTACTGAGTTTGACAGAAGATCAAATAGCCTCCATCGTATCAGACAATATTCCTTTACACCGGGAAAGAAATCCGCTTACGGGTGTTGATGTCAACCATCTGTTTGGCAACATATACATTAATCATTTGTTAAAATGAAAATCGCATTTATTGAATCGCAATCACCAAGCGTCGATGCTTAGCATTATCACAGAGAGCAGACGTCCATCTCTAGTGTCAAAGTTGGATAAAAAACAACGGTCTGTTCAAAGGTAATCGGGATGCCACCGCCAGGGGCGTTACTGAGCCTGGCTGAATTGACAACACATCACATAGAGATATCAACATGGTCGACAAATTTGAGATAAACTGGTATAGCGGCGCTGGTGATTTACCGGACGTTTGTTTACAAATGTTTTCACAAGAATTATAAACTTATTTGTTTGAAAATGAATGTCTGTTCTCTATGACATTATCAACAACACTGACAATTGTTTCATATGTTTATGTAACATTAAATAACATTCAGTTTGTTCATAAACAATTCAAATTATTTTTTAGTTAGTATACACGGCTTAAACTACACAGAAAAAAATATTTTGCAATATTAAGTTTATTTTCATGCACATATTTGGATCATGAATATAAATGTAAAATTAAGTTCCACCACAAATACACACGACTTTATTATAATTTTACACATTTTATTATAATTTTACACGAAAATTGAAAATTACAGTTTCTTTAACCGGAAAACCAATGCACTTCAATGTATTTTTACTCGAATACTGCTGTAAAATGGATGACATGTAGTATTACACGAATGAAAGTGTTAAATTGTATGCTGTTTGATGCTCCAATTGATTGTAACGTAATTTTCAATCAAATTTTTGATTCAATCGTTGTATGTTTACATTCGTATTGATTTACATGTCATTTAAATTTCATTATTTTTTGGTGTGTATTAGACGCTGTCACTTAGAAATAGATATGACCCAACTTTTAACGCATGAAATGACAAGCAACCGAACCAAAGGACCAAAAAAGCTGAATTCAAGCAAAATGTATGTAGAGGACAATCGTGTCACGTAGGTGTCAAACATCCAAACCTGGTTGCCGAAGACCACGCAAGGAAGTTGCCAGAGAAAGTTCTGACCAAGTATAACGGATGTATGTCAACCCTCAAAAAAGCAAGGGATTTCAGAGGCTCGGCTATTTACAGTTCCCTAGTTTTAATGATCTTGTAATTTGAAATACAAATGATAGAGCGTTTTCGGGCTTTCGATTCTCTCACTGGTAAACCAAAAGGGGCTTTTGATTCCATTGGGTCTTGGGAGCGATGCTTCTCTAAGTACCCAAGTACTCCCATCAGCAAACCCGAATTTCTGTGAGACCGTACTCGGGTAATTTTTGTTCATGCAAGGCGTGACAAGATAGTTTAGATTTAGCATCTAACTGGAACCAAGATGGTGCTAGTTACTGATGAGGAGAATCCGAAACGTTAAATACTAACCCAAGTAGCAATTTTTTATTACCGGCACTAGTTCATAACCAGATTGTAAAAATTGGCATAAAATTGAAAATTTCGGCGAATAAATGCTTTAACTTCAAAATGAAGCTTTTTTATAATAGATTATTATTTTTCTATTATTTATTATAGTTTTAACCTTAAGGTCATTCGCCTTTTTTCGGGTTAGAGAAATCTCTTTTGGAAAAATCTCTAACCCTATGTGCGGGGTTGCGAATCGAACCCAGGTCAGGTGAACTGCGCACAAAGCAATCGATTTACCAAGTACGCTATGTCCGTCCCCTAAATGAAACTTTCAAGAATAAACCTAATCAATATAGATTCAATGTATTGAGAAACGTCAAAAATCTAATTTTTAGGAAACAAATTTGAAGATAAATAGTACGCTTAACAAAGCTACTCCCAATTAATTGTTACACAACGTTGCGAAAGCAAAATATTTTTATTTTGTGGAATGAAAAAACAAAATGTTTCTAACAAAGAGTGGACCGATTTATAGAGGTTATCAAATTTCATGGACACCTTATCCCGCAATCATCAATGAGCGCCGGAAGACTCTTTTGCGGCATGTACACCTTTCTTTAAATATTCTTGGAAATTTACTGAATTACTTTTTCATGACAAAGACTAGTTCAGTGTATACTTGTAGAAATTAATAATAATGATAAATGATCATATGTTGTATGGTTTATTTTGATACAGGATTGATTTTGAGAAATGTGCGGTGTCTCTCCCGAAACTACCCTATTTTGGAGCTACCATCAATTCGGCGCAAGCTCAGTTCTGTCACTAACTTAGTGTCGGATACTAATGAGACGAAGTCGATACATAAATTCCATAGCTAATTTACTTCTTTCGGTTGGTGAAAACCTCAATCAATGAAGTAGGAAATGTATAAAGTGTAAACAGCACAGTGAGGTTCAAATTTTTCTTCGATTATAAACTTGTTCGTAATTTGGTGATTTGGCAAGGAATCTGCAGTTGTGGAAAGAAAATCAATGATTCCAACAGCTTTTTTGAATTTTAGTATTCATTCTATCACTCAAAGATTTCGTAAGATTTTGACCCAATTTAATCACCTGCCATCACAGCCAGAATGACATATGCAGAATAATTTCAATTTTATTGAAAAAGTACTAATCCACCACATAGTCCAAACTGCTTTTTGCATCGAAACTTTTTGAAGAAAATTTTAATTGAAGTGAAGAAATGTGGAAAATTATCAAAATAAACAAAATAATCGATCTTCAAAATTCAAAAATCTGTAATAATTCATCCTGGCCACGTCAGGTTTTCACGTTTCATATTTGATAACTTGTTAACGTGATAATGACTGAAACGTGTTAGATGAAATTTCAAACACTAAATTAACAATATATTCCAATCAAGATACCGTAATTGAAATAAGAGCACTCGTCTTTTTACCCTGTCACTTTTGATTCTGATCCAGATCCGTGATTGTGGCAGTGATGTAATTGATAGTGCCATGATTATTCAATAATTGGAAAGTCACTTGGAAAGTGTTCGAAATAAATACAAGGCTAGTCCGCATTAGTTCCATATCACTGTTCAAATTCTGGAACTAGTTAGAATATTTTATAATAGAATAGTCTAGTATTACTTTTAAATGAGTTAAGCTCTGACGTAAATTACTTTCAATGGAAATATAAAATTATCATTTATGTTTTCAGTGAGCGTACATGCCGCTAAAATTTATTTTTGACTGAGAATCACTTTCTATTTTGAATTCACAAAAAAGCAAAACAATTTCAAAATGCGAAATTTCCAGAAGGGATAAATTTTGGACAAGACCAAATTTTTGTACATAAGGACACAAGATCTAACATAAAGTATGATTTTTATAGTGTTTCAGATTTTCTTCGTCAGTAACGAACACGAACTTAATGCTAGTTTGATAAGTACAAACCGGCACTAGTTACATCACTCGGTATAAGCCAGTTGTTTAGCGTTCATGCACGTCGTGTGACTTTTTGTATTTTAGTGCCTACCTAGCGCCAATTTGGTACTGGTTTGGACTTATCTAACTAGCATTAAATTGGTGTTAGTTACTGACGAGGAGAATGCTAAACACTATAAAAACCATACTCTAATTTTAAACGATTTTCTACGAAAATGTAAATAGGTCGTCGTTTACACTATAGTCGTTATGTGGGTTTCAATCACAGGGCTTTTCTTCTTTTACGGTTAGTCTAGAAAATGGATAAGGGTCATGATGGCTAAATGGACAAACAAAATAATAAAACATTTGATTATGTTTCTTCAACGTCAGTTGCCTCGGATAGGACCAAAACAGTACATGGCTCAATGACTCCATAGTAAAATGTTGCCCATTAGCACCTCTCACACTTTTCACATAGATATCAGGCTATTTCAAGCAACAAATGATACAGTTTCAAAAAAATTTCATCCAAAAAATATTTCCCTTTCCTAAGAACAAAACAGGAATAAAACAACATCGAAGGCCAAGCAATACCTGCCTTCATCCCGGGAAGCCTGGTAAGATTGCATCATCTGTAGCAGAAAGGACATTCGTCCACTAGCCTGCTTTATGTTCCCTTCACCGACCCGACCCGACCCGCTCGGGCTCAGCTGGCCTTTCGAAGGTCTTGCCACAGCCAAGCTAAGCGAACGCTCGGGGGCAGGTGGTGGAACCATAAAACTTTACGACGTTCCACTTAAAGGAGGCCATAAATCGGATGCCAGAGCACACCAACACACCAATAGCGCCAGCCAGCCAGCCAGTACCCCCCGCTGGAGAGTTAACTTGCACCGATCGACCGACCGACTATATCATCGCACGCGGCACGCACCATTGACCGCCAAAAATGGTAGGAAACGGTGGAAAACAATTGCGCTTGCTAGAGGAAAAATCGGAACGTTTCAAACAATGTGATTGGGGCCTAATTAACGGGTTGAGTCAATGCGAAACTATAAATAACACCGCGCGTCGTCATCTATCATTGCGGTCGTTGCTTCAGCAATTTCCCGCAGCAAACAGCGAATGATTTCAGTGTTAGTTGAATTTCTTGGATTTTAATATGATTCACGTCTAGCTTAGGATGAATTGATGATTACCTGGCGTGAAGTGCCTGGCGGTAGATTTCCAACATAACTGCCTCGTGGAGCATCATTGAGGAAAGATTTTGGTTCTCAATTTTTGAAACTTTTTCTTCTGACGGGTTACTCCAGGAAAAAAAAACTTAACTAATTAACAGATCTTCGTTCTTGGCTGATTATTCTAGCACATGTTCGGTGACTTTTTTTTCTTTTCTTCTTCTGCTTGATTTTCAACTACGAAATAATCTCCCGAACTATTATTCACTTTGATCAACAATAACACTTGGCGACTGGTTTCATTTGAACGAATTCAATAACTGGGAAAACTTCATGTTTCCTTCTGGAGAAGGTGCTGCTGTTTGCATAAACGCAGGCAAAGTGTGAGGGTGATGATTACAGAGTGCGACCGGGCCGCAAACACTCGCGTATTCGTCGAAACACAAGCACATGTAGTACTACGGCACACATTCTCGTTACAAGTGCTCTAGTAGCTTGGAACTGACGGAGATGCTCGGAATTGTACGGTAGCGTCTCTCTTCGGGCCAGTGGTGAGTGAAGAAGGTTCTAACTGCCAATTCCTGGCAAGAGATGTCACCCGGTGCTCACTTTTCTTCTACTGTACTGTTGTTAGCTACGTTTGGGGCTGTCGTTGTGATTCTTCTTCTTGTTGTACTACCACATCACACACCTCCACACTAGCCACTGTTTGGCACCGTACTGCTAGTGGATGCTTTTGTCCTTCGTCCTTTCACCGCGGCTTTGACTGATGCTGCGAACCGTTCCGGACTTTGACGAGCTTTTGCTTGCTGCCTTCCACACGGACATCACATCATTGACGTGACGAGAGCGACACAACACGTTCACTGCTCCCGGTTTGATGATGACGACCCGCGCGCGCTCTCGACATCAGGAGTGTGTCACACACAAGCTCACGTCGTGCCTAGTCCTCGCCGACGAACGAATCCAGTGACATGTACTCACACGAAACACACAAAACACTCACGAAGCACACCAGTGCTGCAAAAAAACAATAACAACCACACCAACACGTCCAAAGTGAGAGAAAAATCACACGAAAGGAGCTCGCGTCTCCACCGGAGTAGTTTCGCTCCCTCCCGTCCACTGGGATCTTTACCAAATCGTGTCTTCGTCGTGACAGCACAGAAGGACACCGACGATTACACACGAGGCCGTGTGTGTGTGCGCCTACACGCACTAATACAGTCAAACACTCACGCGGCTGATGCTCGGTTGCACCTTCAACGCAACAGTAAACTAGATCTCGGGGCTCTTCTCTAGCGTGCTCGCCCTCGCAGGATTCACCGACGATACACACAACCGGACCCAGCTCTCGATCTTTCGCTTTGACACGTTCTTGCTAAACCGCCTGTCTACGAAACACTGAGTGATGGCCAGCAGTTGAAAAGAAAACGAACTGTTCACACTCTCTTGGCCCGGCTGCTCTCAGTGGTGGGGATAATCGTTCTTCTCTTCGCGAACATTAGGGGAAAAAATGTGCACCACCACAACTTCAGGGCTGCACATTTGTGATAAATTTACTTGCGAAGAGAACAGTACATAACGTAAAAAATCGTGAGAGTCCATCCGAAAAAAAACAAACATGCAGTGGGAAACTTTCCCCTCCCGCATAAATCCTACATTTACACTCTCTTTCGAATCTGTCTCTCGGAGCGAAGCGTTCGGCTCGCATTCGCCGAAAACCCGATAGCTGACAGCTCCAGAATGTATGTTGTTTTCATAATTTATTGTTATTGTTTTTCCCTACCAGAGCAGCGGCAGCAGCAGGACTTGGTTGCGTGCGCAAGGTGTACCCTATTATTAGCGACACACACACACACACTCATATAATACACAAACCCATACTCACAAACGCATCCACCGAGTCCACTAGCGCGTCAGGTTCGTATCGTGTGCCGTCGGGAAAATATTGTACTTCGCACTCGTAAACTGGGAAGGAAAATCAGGACTAGACGCGCAAGTGTGTGCGTGCGTGACACGAAGGCAGGTAGGTAGGAAGGAACGGCAAAAAAGTACTCTGGTTGTAAATTATGACCATTTCGAGATGAGTGTGTGATGTGATGTGATGTAAGTCGTCAACGGAGCCCGGAATGAGAAAAAGGGATTCCAGCCTGGCAGGGCAGGGACCGGGAACCCTTTAGCCACGGTACGGA